>NC_134355.1:11769497-11931997 GCF_048569485.1 Anomaloglossus baeobatrachus | reverse complement strand
CATTGGCAGACGTCAATAAAAATGAATAATCAATGCTCAATCTGTCACCAGTGTTCTGGTCATGGTTGCTCGTTGTGTATCCCAATAAGGGTCCTCCCAAGTCTTTGTGCCAGGTCACCGCCAGTTTACGCCGCTGCTGTTCTCCCAGGCGGTGTGACCGATCCTGCGGTGGACGAGGCGTTCACGCTCACTCGCAGCTTTGCTTCCACCTCTGTGAGTGACACATGGTAACAGCTGCTGCAGCAAAACCCTCTGCTTCCCACACTCTTCACATTTCATCCATTAAATGCTCCTCTGCCTTTAACTCCACCGCTGCCGAACGCAGCAGCAATGACGAGAAGCTACAATTCGGTTACGTCTTTCTTTGGAAGGTTCAGTTTTATGCATTGCTAAAGTTATGGCTGCACAAAGAAAACATTTGCATATTTCAAAACAATTGTCATTTTTAGCTTCTTTTTATGAACGTTTCCTCCCAAATTGAAAAAAAAAAATTGAAATGAAAATATTAAAAAATACTAAAAGCAAAGACAATAAATTAAAGTAATAAATATAAAGCAATAGATAATTATTGGACAAAATAAAGTCACACAACTTAGGAAGCAACAAACTGATTGGACGATTCCTTGTTCATCTAGCCACCAAAAATAGAAAAGAGATCAATAAACCAAATGTACCCCAAAAAGGCACAAATGGAATCTATAGCCCCTCCGGCAAGAAACCAGATCTGACAACGAAAAGTTATGGGGCTCAGAATTTGGGGTCCCCAACAAACAAAATAGAAAACAAACAGTTACTTTGTTGCATAGAAGAAGCAAAACAGAAAGAGCAGAATAAATGTGTTATCGCCTGAATCATACTGAACCGTCAAAGTTATAATGTGATTGTACTGAGCGGTAACAACTGTAAATAAAAGTAAAAAATATAAAAAAACTATTACAAAATTGCAGTCCTGTATTTATCTTTTCTATAGACACACGGAGCCCAGGAGATACAGGAGCGGTTAAATCTATCACTATCCTGCCTGCAACACACTGAGCACATTGTGGTCATCAATAGGACTTGTAGTCTCTTTTAGAACTACAAGTCTCAGCATGCCCTGCACTGACAACAGAAGAGATGGAGATGTGCAATTTTGCTAAAATAGTTTTAGTCATTTGCTCCATCGTGCAGAATCGAACAGAGGGTTAATCCTATAGACGTATTTTTCGGGTAGACCATCAATATCAGACCGGTTGTGTTTCGTTCCCTTTTATGTTTAAGAAGAAGCTGAGGGCGGCACGGTGGCTCAGTGGTTAGCACTGCAGTCTTGTGGTGGCTCAGTGGTTAGCACTGCAGTCTTGTGGTGGCTCAGTGGTTCGCACTGCAGTCTTGTGGTGGCTCAGTGGTTCGCACTGCAGTCTTGTGGTGGCTCAGTGGTTAGCACTGTAGTCTTGTGGTGGCTCAGTGGTTAGCACTGCAGTCTTGTGGTGGCTCAGTGGTTAGCACTGCGGTCTTGCAGCTCTGGGGTCCTGGGTTCAAATTCCACCAAGGACACCATCTGCAAGGAGTTTGTATGTTCTCCCTGTGTTTGCGTGGGTTTCCTTCGGGGTCTCCGCTTTCCTTCTACACTACAAAGACATACAGATAGGGACTCTAGATTGTGAGCCCCAATGGGGACAGTATTGACAATGTATGTAAAGCGCTGTGGAATTAATAGCGCTATATAAATGAATAAATATTATTATTATTATTATTATTATTAAGCTGATTGACAAACATTTGGTAGAAGCAAGAATGATAGGCTACAGTACCAAGCATGGCCACTATCAAGAGACTGGCGCTATAGCTGGTTAATAAAATAAAGGGGCACTGTACAGTCATGGCCAAAAGTTTTGAGAATGACACCAAAATTATATTTTCACATGATCTGTTCCCTCTGGTTTTTAATGGTGTTTGTCTGATGGTTACATCACATACAGAAATATAATTGCAATCATATTATGAGACCAAAAGGTTCTATTGACAGTTAGAATGAGTTAATGCAGCAAGTCAATATTTGCAGTGTTGCCCCTTCTTCTTCAGGACCTCTGCAATTCTCCCTGGCAGCTCTCAATCATCTTCTGGAGCACATCCTGACTGATCGCTGTCCATTCTTGCATAAGCAATGCTTGCATTTTGCCAGAATTTGTTGGTTTTTGTTTGTCCACCCGTCTCTTGATGATTGCCCACAAGTTCTCAATAGGATTAAGATCTGGGGAGTTTCCAGGCCATGGACCCAAAATCTCTATGTTTTGTTCCATGAGCCATTTAGTGATCCCCTTTGCTTTGTGGCAAGGTGCTCCATCATGCTGGAAAAGGCATTGTTGGGCGCCAAACTGCTCTTGGACAGTTGGGAGAAGTTGCTCTTGGAGGACATTCTGGTGCCATTCTTTATTCATGGCTGTGTTTTTAGGCAAGACTGTGAGTGGTGCGATTCCCTTGGCTGAGAAGCAGCCCCACACATGAATGGTTTCCGGATGCTTAACAGTTGGCATGAGACAAGACTGGTGGTAGCGCTCACCTCTTCTTCTCCTAATAAGCTGTTTTCCAGATGTCCCAAACAATCGAAAAGGGGATTCATCTGAGAAAATGACTTTCCCCCAGTCCTCAGCAGTCCACTCCCTGCACCTTCTGCAGAATATCAGTCGGTCCCTGAGGTTTTTTCTGGAGAGAAGTGGCTTCTTTGCTGCCCTCCTTGAAACCAGGCCTTGCTCCAGCAGTCTCCGCCTCACAGTGCGTGCAGAAGCACTCACACCAGCCGCTGCCATTGCTGCGCTAGCTCGGCACTGCTGGTAGTCCCATCCCGCAGCTGAAACAGTTTTAAGATACGGTCCTGGCGTTTGCTGGTCCTTCTTGGGCGCCCTGGAGCCTTTTTGGCAACAATGGAAGCTCTCTCCTTGAAGTTCTTGATGATGCGATAGATTGGTGACTGAGGTGCAATCTTTGTAGCTGCGATACTCTTCCCTGTTAGGCCATTTTTGTGCAGAGCAATGATGGCTGCACGTGTTTCTTTAGAGATAACCATGGTTAACTGAAGAGAAACAATGATACCAAGCACCAGCCTCCTTTTAAAGTGTCCAGTGGTGTCATTCTTACTTAATCATGACTGATTGATCGCCAGCCCTGTCCTCATCAACACCCACACCTGTGTTACTGGAACTATCACTAAAACAATGTTAGCTGCTCCTTTTAAGGCTGGAATGCAATGATGTTGAAATGTGTTTTGGGGGTTAAAGTTCATTTTCTTACCAATATTGACTTTACAAGTAATTGCTGTTAAGCTGATCACTCTTTATGACATTCTGGAGTATATGCAAATTGCCATTAGAAAAACTGAAGCAGTAGACTTTGTAAAAATTAATATTTGTAGCATTCTCAAAACTTTTGGCCATGACTGTATGTGAAGGACCTGACTTGAGTTATGAGTAATGGAGAAATACTGCAATTAATGAGGGGATAAGTATGTTTCCCCTTCATCTAGTCTTCAGCAGACTTAACCCCCGGAGCTGACCTTCGCTATCTCCTTTCTGCTGTTGATAGATTAGTCGAAAAAATGATCACAGTCACATTAGACTGACAAATGCAGCACTAAATGTAAAGCTGCAATTGACTCTCTAGTGATGCAGACTTTAAGCCTTTGTGCAAAAAGAATAGCGATACACGCAATATTATATTTCTTTTCAAAGGGACAAATATTCTTCATAAACCATCTACAATGGCGAAAGCTCTGCCTGAAGTGGCCGTGTGAAGTCATTGCTGGGTTTTCCTGCCTTGTAGCTCTGCTTCTTGATTTCCTGCAGACCAGCTATCACAGGCTTACACCACAGCTCTGTCCCTCATGCTTTAAACTGCAGGTCTGCACACAGATCTGATCCGTGGCTTTAGCTTAGCTGCATTATTATTTATTTATTTGTCAAACTTGTATGCCGCCCCTCTCCAATAACTCAGAGCGGCTTCCACAGTACTTTTACATACATTGGCAGCTCTGTCCCCATTGAAACTCACAATCTAAATTCCCTATCAGTATGTCTTTGGAGTATGGGAGGAAACTGGAGAACTCAGAAGAAACCCACACACACACACGGGGAGAACATACAAAGTCCTTGCAGATGGTGTCCTTGGTGGGATTTGAACCCAGGACCCCAGCGCTGCAAGACTGCACTGCTAACCACTGAGCCACCATGCAGTGCTAACCACTGAGCCGTTTATCCTTTGAAGTCCAGTGCAGTGTGAAAATCACTTTAGGTCTGATAGAGGCTTAGGTCTTGTGGGCACACTGCATTTTTCTGCCACTTTGTGTGTTTTTTGACTGCAGTTTTGGTCCCAAATCTGCATGCACTTCCTTCCCCAGCAAAGTAAATGAGCTTTCAATTTTGCTGTCTGCACGTTGCAGCTTTTTTTTGGCTGCGTTTTTGTGGTGACCCTCGCAATGCTTTCTGCGTTTTTGTCAGCGTTTTTGAGCCCTTCTAGTCAATAGATTTGACTTAAAAAACGCACTGGGCAAAAACACGGTTAAAAAAAACAAAAAAAACGCAGTAAAATGTGGCCTAAAATGCATGCCGAGAGCGTTTTTTACGACCAAAAACGTATCTTTGTGGCCACCACAAAGATGCAGGGTGTGCACCTAGCGCACAGCCCTCCTTTCATGCTTTACACTGCAGTTCTGCGCTATAATAATAATCTTTATTTATATAGCGCCAACATATTCCGCAGCGCTTTACAATTATATTTGCTGTCTATTACAATGGTAAGTAAAACAAACTCCATGGGCGTGAAATATTTTATTTTCCTACTCTCCTATGATCGTGCTCGTCTGTATTTTGCACATCAGTCCGATAGTTCTATTTTTGCACAGATGGTGGATGACAGAGACCCCCCACTGTACAGCGTGACCCCGGAGACCAGCATTTCCCTGGGTTTATACTGGAGGAGGTTTTGGACCCCTGGAGGAGATAGTGGACCCCAGCGGGACCCTCAGAGCTTCTGTAATGAGGGATTCCCCTTGTTCTTGCAGAAAAGGCTCCAAAGTGCAGTTTGTCCTCCTTTTCCGCGACGCTCATCTTCTTCCCATCCGTCTTTGCAGCCATCGCGTCTCCCCATCTCCTGACAATTCCTTCTGACATTATGAAATTCTTCTGGATCAATTTAAGTGGAAAATATGCTTCACCGGAAAAAAGTGTCGTCCTCTGCCAGGAATGTGCGGAATGCCGCGGATATTATTGTAAGTCGTGTTGTTCTCTTCTTATCACGTTTTCATGCTCTTGCGCAGTCAGTTCTTCAGTATTACGGTCTCCATCAGAAGAGTCCACGTGCTCCGGGGACCAGGAGGGTCCGAAACAAAGCCGAGATTTAAAGGGGATTTACAGGACTTTGATAGGTCATCAATATCCAATCAGTAGGGGTCTGAATCCTAGCCCCCCATAATCAGCGTCGACGGCGTCACAGGCAGCAGGACGTAAATTGTGGACTCAGCCGGCAAAAATAATGAGTTTTTCAAAGAGAAACCACTTGTTACTTTTTTGGAGAAGTTTTTCTTTTCTTGAAAGACCTTTTTTCCAGAAGCCGTTTTGCTGCCCAGTTCCGATTCCTCGATAGGCCGAGGCCGGGGGCAACGGTCACACAGATTTTAAAGAGATTTTTGGAGCTTCAGAAATGCTTGAGAACACTCTTCCAATTCATTCCTAGGGGAAATCCACTTTGCTGTTGATTTTATTTTCTGCTTTAAGCTTGGAAAAAAACGTTTTGTGGGAAAAGATAAAAGTGCACGTTGTCACTTCTGTAAAATGGTTACTTTGGAATCCACTCTAAACTAGGCACCGTCCAATCAAAAGACCGCAAACAACCCTTAAGGGGGGAAAAAAAAAAATCTTCAAAACTAATTCAAAAAACAAAAAAAAAAATATTTTTTCAAGTGGGACTGCAACACTGGTGCCTCCAGATCTGTACACAGTGATCATGTGATCAGCACTGCAGCAGTAAGTGGCGCTGGAGCCTCCTGATCTATACACAGTGATCATGTGATCAGCACTGCAGCAGTGAGTGGCGCTGGAGCCTCCAGATCTGTATACAGTGATCATGTGATCAGCACTGCAGCAGTGAGTGGCGCTGGCACCTCCTGATCTATACACAGTGATCATGTGATCAGCACTGCAGCAGTGAGTGGCGCTGGCACCTCCTGATCTTTATACAGTGATCATGTGATCAGCACTGCAGCAGTGAGTGGCGCTGGAGCCTCCTGATCTATACACAGCAATTATGTGATCAGCACTGCAGCAGTGAGTGGCGCTGGCACCTCCAGATCTTTATACAGTGATCATGTGATCAGCACTGCAGCAGTGAGTGGCGCTGGCACCTCCAGATCTTTATACAGTGATCATGTGATCAGCACTGCAGCAGTGAGTGGCGCTGGCACCTCCTGATCTTTATACAGCTGATCATGTGATCAGCACTGCAGCAGTGAGTGGCGCTGGAGCCTCCTGATCTATACACAGCGATTATGTGATCAGCACTGCAGCAGTGAGTGGCACTGGCACCTCCTGATCTTTATACAGTGATCATGTGATCAGCACTGCAGCAGTGAGAGGCGCTGGCACCTCCTGATCTTTATACAGTGATCATGTGATCAGCACTGCAGCAGTGAGTGGCACTGGAGCCTCCTGATCTATACACAGCGATTATGTGATCAGCACTGCAGCAGTGAGTGGCACTGGCACCTCCAGATCTTTATACAGTGATCAAGTGATCAGCACTGCAGCAGTGAGTGGCGCTGGCACCTCCTGATCTTTATACAGTGATCATGTGATCAGCACTGCAGCAGTGAGTGGCACTGGAGCCTCCTGATCTATACACAGCGATTATGTGATCAGCACTGCAGCAGTGAGTGGCACTGGCACCTCCAGATCTTTATACAGTGATCATGTGATCAGCACTGCAGCAGTGAGTGGCGCTGGCACCTCCTGATCTTTATACAGTGATCATGTGATCAGCACTGCAGCAGTGAGTGGCGCTGGAGCCTCCAGATCTGTATACAGTGATCATGTGATCAGCACTGCAGCATTGAGTGGCACTGGCACCTCCAGATCTTTATACAGTGATCATGTGATCAGCACTGCAGCAGTGAGTGGCACTGGCACCTCCAGATCTTTATACAGTGATCATGTGATCAGCACTGCAGCATTGAGTGGCGCTGGCACCTCCTGATCTTTATATAGTGATCATGTGATCAGCACTGCAGCAGTGAGTGGCGCTGGCACCTCCAGATCTGCCAAGCATGTGTACCGCCCTGCAGGCTCGGCTGCGACCGCCGAGCCGCTCGGATCTGTGCTCGTACGGTGGGTGGTGGCTCGAACTCCTCACGGACCCGGGGGTCACGTCGCTCTGCAAGGGGGTTGGCGCTACACGCAGGGACTTGACGTGGAGTTCCACGGCCGGGGCAGCGGCGGTTTGGGATGTAAGTTCGTGACGCCACCCACGGGTTGTGGTGAATAGATGGACACCACCGCTGCCGTTAACTAGGCCTCCCAGGGACGGTGTTGCGCAGCTTGGTGTTGACCCCTCCGTGGGTAGGGGAGTGATGGTTCAGGGGGCCCGGAGAGGTGCGGAGGCGTGGGAGTGGGGGCGGGAGTATGCTGGTGCGGTGCGGTGCGCGGCCCGAAGGTACTGGTGTACTCACTATGACACAATACACTGGAGTCTCTGGTAAACCAAACGGGATGATGAGCGGGGCCCGCAGCCGGCTGCAGCTTCTCCCTGAATGGGTTGGTGGTTTCTGCCTTTCTCCTGCACCTGGTTATATGAATGTTTGACTCCTATGCCTAAGCAACGGTAGTCCACTCCCCGGCTTGCTGATTGTCGGAAGAGCCCTGTTTGCCGTCAGACGCTGGCCCTTTGGGTCTCTATGCCTTGGTGGTGGTTTTACCCTGTATGGTTGGGCTGTTGTCTTCTAACGGGTCTTGTGTGGGAAAGGTCCTTAAGTCCAGTCCTCAATCAGTTGATTTGACTCGGCCCTTCACTGTCAAGGCTACTCTTTACACTGCTCTAGAACTTGTGTCTTTTCCTCGCCTCCAGGCCTGTGAACTCCTCGGTGGGCGGAGCCAACCGCCTGGCTCTGCCCCCCTGGTGTGGACATCAAACCTGGAGGGTGGTGACAAGGGTTTCTTGGTTGGCTGCTGTCACCTACTCGGGGAGGGGTGTGTGTGTGTGTGACTACCTGGGATGACCTGACTAGTCCAGGGCGTCACATTCCCACTTGGTTTAATGAAGACCGTCCGCGGGCTGCCCGTCCATCACCGGTTTATTTTTGTTTTCTGAAAGATAAAAACGGGAACACAGTACAAGTATACTAAGGATGTACAACTTCAAAATTTTTAACTTTTCAGATCTTCCCTTACGGGAGGCACATACTTGAATGTTACAAACATAAAAACATTTTTATTAATACGGGAAACGGGTCTGGGTCCTTCACTCACCCAAACAACCTGAACTTTGATGCTGTCCATAAGAAGTGGGCAGCATCCCTTTTCCCCAGTCCAGGAACGGGCCCAGGTGTTACCCAATGGGACGGGTGCAGGTTTCACATCTGCCTGTCTTTTCAAAGGCCCAACGTCCAAGCGGACCCCTGACTCGGAGGATGGCCACCGGTTGTAGTGGGGGCGGGCCTCGGCCATCTATTTCCCGCAGGCCCATCCTCCAGTCTGCCTCTTCGGAGGCTGTGAAACCGGAAGGACTGTTAAGGGAAGGTATTATTTACAAACCCAAAAGTTTTTGGGTGGCCCGCCAGTTCTCGGCCTTGTCTTTAGGTAAACGGGGAAAAACAAAGTCCCAACGGGGACGGGAAGTATGGTCCCAATGGGGACTGTTCAACTTTGGCAGCTGGGTTCCGCTGCCTTACTCTTGGTCTTCATCTTCATACTCCTCCTCAACGGCAACCTCAGGGCTGTACGGCGGGGTAGGGGACTGGGAGCGCTCCGGGACATCCTGGCGCACCTTCCTTTTAACACTGAGGGCAAACCAGCCCCTCTCCCCGCAATGCCGGGTGTAGGTCACCAGGTCCCCTGAAACCAGATCCCGATCCGGATGACCCAACGGGAGGTGGGAGTTAACGTAGCGTCGGGAAACAAACACTTCGGCCTCCAGGCCCGGTTCGAAGATGAACTCCCATCCACGCTGTGGGTCAAACCGGCGGACTTGGCCTTGGAAGGTCGGGCCCCGCACCCGGTAGGTAGCACTTCACAGGTTGTCCTTCTCCCGGATTGTGCGGACAAGGATCTCTGCTTTCCTCCTCTCGCAGGCCTCGATCTCCCGGCCCAGTTGGTTTGGCCGCTGCTCCCAATACGGGGCGTTCCGTTGCCCTTCTTGCGCAAGGGTTGGGCCCAGCCGTAGCTCCCATGTGCCGGCTACAACCTGCACCTTCTCTGGGGAACCCCGCTGTACCGCGGCCTGAGGTGCTGCCTTGCAGCAACAACCCTGCGCTGCCTCCGCCAAGGCCTGGGGTCGGGAAGCGGCCAGCTTTCCTTGCTGGGCGGGTCTCCCTCTTGGCCGGGCGGACTGCTGGGGCCGGGGTCTCTCTGGGCGTCGCTTTCTCCGGGACTGGCAGGATCACGTCCGGGACGGGCACCTTCTAGGGTAACGGGGTCGGTGCGGGCCAGGCATACGGCCGTCGCGAGCCACGTCTACAGGCAGGTCCTCATGGGCAGTTAGGACGGGTTCCACCGCCGGTGTCGGGGGCGGCGGACCGAAGCTGGAACAGGCTGTGGAGGAGGTGACAGGGAAAGCGGGGGCAGACCAGGTCCCTCAGCCGCAGCGACCGGTCCCTCCAGCACATAGGGGGCGTGGGTCGCCCACCCGCTCTTCCAATTCGCCTCCATCTCACGCACCCGCACAGCCGAAGCTATCTGCCCCATCTCGGTTGCCCACTGCTCCATCAGGTACCTCACCTGCATTTGTAGGCGACAACACATAAGAGTCGTCCGTGCTTCCACCCACGCCGCTGTTCCGGGCACGGGTTCCGGGAATTCGGGCTTCTCAGACGGGGCAGACATGTTGTTATTTGCTTGTTCAGGAACCAGACGGGTGGCAGAGTCCTGGAGTCCCTGCCTTTTTATCTCCTCAGTCACATGAGGCTGGATCTTCACCCGCCCCCCCTTGGTCTTTTCCGGGCACTCTACTTGCTTTCAGCACCGCTCTGCTCTCAGGGGGCAGGACTTCGCTTTTCGTGCCCTTTCTGCTCAGGGAAGACGGCTGGGGCGGGAACTTTTCGCACCCAAAATGGCGGATTCTGCAATTTTTCAGCGAGACGCCGCTAACAACAATTTCAAGGCGCACTTACACAGGTAAGTGGACGGTTCTATCCTATTTGCAGACGCCAGAAGAGTCGATGTGTACCCCCCACGAGCTCGGCTGCAACCGCTGAGCCGCTCGGATCCGTGCTCATACGGTGGGTGGTGGCTCGAGCTCCTCACGGAGCCAAGGGTCACGCCGCTCTGCAAGGGGGTTGGCGCTATACGCAGGGACTTGACGGTGAGTTCCACGGCCGGGGCCGCGGTGGTTTGGGATGTAAGTTCGTGATGCCCGAAGGCACTGGTGTACTCACTATGACACAATACACTGGAGTCTCTGGTAAACAACACGGGATGAAGAACGGGGCCCGCAGCCGGCTGCAGCTTCTCCCTGAACGGGTTTGTGGTTTCTGCCTTTCTCCTGCACCTTGTTATATGAATGTTTGACTCCTATGCCTAGACACCGGTAGTCCGCTCCCCGGCTTGCTGATTGTCGGAAGAGCCCTGTTTGCCCTCAGACGCTGGCCCTTTGGGTCTCTATGCCTTGGCGGTGGCTTTACCCTGCATGGTTGGGCTGTTGTCTTCTAACGGGTCTTGTGTGGGATAGGTCCTTAAGTCCAGTCCTCAGTCAGTTGATTTGACTGGGCCTTGTCGGTTCGGGGCTTTGCACTGGTCTGAGTACCCCTCCTGGTGCTCCGGTTTCCAATCGGTTCCCCGGTTGCACAGATGCAACGCTAAAGGGTCAAATGTGTTCAAAGCACTTTTTTTTGCAGATTATATGCTGTGGATTCCCTGAAGACAATAAATAATATTTTTTTTTCTTTTTTTCATTCCTAAACACATAAACTCTGGAGAGCAAAGACATTGCCCCGTATCCAGTGAAATAACGGAGCGGTTCAGTGCACGTCCACCAGACGGCTGTTACCCCAGATTGGGCGCGTTATTCACCTCTAATAATGAGCGGCCACATTGTCTGTGACTACTCGGGATTATTGGAGGCACATAATGACATTGTATCACTGAGCGCCCGCAGACAGGGCTCCTATTGTCACAGAAAGTAAGAGGACTGGACGGGCCGCACATAAAAGGGAGGGAGTGTGCGAGGCTCGGCGCTTACATAGGACTGCTTAATTGGTCTGAAATGATGAAGAATACAAGAACCATCATTACTGGGTAACATGACGTCCTTTGCCTTTTTTTATCCCTGGAAACAAATGAAGGACGTCCATGCTGAACTTTGGAAATGATTTTACTTTCTGCTCAATAAAAACCACACGAGATTTCCAAAATGATCAGCGGCTCCGCTAACACACAACACATAAACACGATCATACAGGACAGGGGCGGCCATACACATCCCACTGCGGGGGCAGAAGAGTACAGGGGGCAGAGGGGAAGCAAATGAGTATGGACGGGGCAGAGGAGTATGGGGGAGCAGAGGGGAAGCAAATGAGTATGGACGGGGCAGAGGAGTATGGGGGAGCAGAGGGGAAGAAAATGAGTATGGACGGGGGCAGAGGAGTATGGGGGAGCAGGGGAGTATGGGGGAGCAGAGGGGAAAAATGAGTATGGAGGGGGTAGAGGAGTATGGGGGAGCAGGGGAGTATGGGGGCGCAGAGGGGAAAAATGAGTATGGAGGGGGTAGAGGAGTATGGGGGAGCAGGGGAGTATGGGGGCGCAGAGGGGAAAAATGAGTATGGAGGGGGTAGAGGAGTATGGGGGAGCAGAGGGGGAAAAAAATGAGTATGGAAGGGAACAGAGGAGTATGGAGCAGCACAGGAGTCTGGAAGAGACAGAAGAGTATGGGGGAGTAGGGGAGTATGGGGGGGAGGAGGGGAAAGAAAATAGTATGGAGGGGGGCAGAGGAGTATGGGGGAGCAGGGAAGTATGGGAGCGCACAGGAGTCTAGAAGAGACAGAAGAGTATGGGGGTAGAGGAGTCTGGAAGGGACAGAGGAATATGAGGAGCACAGGAGTCTGGAGGAGAAAAGAGCAGCCTAAAGGAGGATATAGGGGTCTGGAGGAGGATAGAGGGGTCTGGAGGAGGAGAATAGAGGGGTCTGGAGGAGGATAGAGGGGTGTGGAGGAGGAGAATAGAGGGGTCTGGAGGAGGATAGAGGGGTCTGGAGGAGGAGAATAGAGGGGTCTGGAGGAGGATAGAGGGGTGTGGAGGAGGAGAATAGAGGGGTCTGTAGGAGGATAGAGGGGTCTGGAGGAGGAGAATATCGGGGTCTGGAGGAGGATAGAGGGGTCTGGAGGAGGATAGAGGAGTTTGGAAGAGTATACAGGAGTCTGGCGGGAACAGAGGATTATTGGTAACAGCTATTGTATAAAATGTCCAATTCCTAAAATACACAGGTCAGTGTAAAGGAAGATTTATTATTGTATAGTAATATCTTTCCTGTCCCTTTTGGTACTGGGGCACCTGCCGGGCAAAATGTAATAAATAAATTATCTTGGGGACACCCCTGTCAAATAGTTTTGAACAAATGACCAAGAACATATTCTGAGCCATCTGAATATATTAGAAACAAATATACACGGTTCCTCCTGATTATAAAAATATATATAGTCGACCCCCTCAATATATTACACCAAATAGACCTTGTACCCCAAGGAAAAGACCTCTGAATGATGCTGGTAACGGAATCACATCATTGCACCACTGGCATCATCCACCATAGAGGACAATCTGGGTTTTCTGTAGAGCAGCTGATCTATAGAATTGCATTCATATTTTAAGATATATAAGCAATTGATTAATTATTCATGCTCCTAGAAGCCGTGACCTGCTTCCTACCTGCTGCCTGTCCTGCTTCCTACCTGCTGCCTGTCCTGCTTCCTACCTGCTGCCTGTCCTGCTTCTTCCCTGCTGCCTGCCCTGCGATCCTATGTATGACAGCACAACTAAGGCCCCTTTCACACATCAGTTTTTTGCCGTCAGTCACAATCCGTTGGCTCGACGGATCAGTCGCAGATTGTGGAAAAACTGATGCGACAGATCCATTTTTCGAAGGATCCGACTAGCTGGGGGCTGGCCGATACTAAATAATACTTGGAGCATACTAAGTTAAAAAAAAACGGAATCCGTTGCCGGATTCCGTCATTTGACGGGTTACGATGGATCTTGCGCCCATAGGCTTCCATTCTACCAAACGACCGACGGTAACGGATCCGTCGCTGTCCGATTTTTCGACGTAGACAAACATTACTTTGACAGTTGTCTTCATCTGCTGGACAAACAATTTTCAACGGATCCAAAGAACGACGGATGAAACGTGAGGCAATCCATCGCAATCCATCAGTAATACAAGTCGATGAGAAAAAAAAAACGGATCCAGCGGCATCAGTCGCCAGATCAATTTTTTCAAAATTCGACGGATTGTGACTGACGGCAAAAAACTGATGTTTGAAAAGGACCTAAGGGGTGTCATCATCACTCCAGGATGCTGCTGCACTTTAGTTGGGAATTACCACTATACAGGCCTAAAATTCGTCTTGGAAATTTTGTGTGACTTCATCCAATCCAGACATTTTTCACCAGTTTTGATGAGGGGGCATGATGGAGTTGTAGGTGCACATGTCCTCATGAATCTGGAGTGCTGACAAGCAGCATACACCTCCATGGGCCTCCGTGGATCTCCATGCACCTCTGTGGATCCCCATGTGCCTCTGTGTGCCTCCCTCCGTGGGTCTCCGTGCGCCTCCATGGGTCTTTGTGGGTCTTCGTGCGCCTCCATGGGTCTTCGCGGATCTACATGCGCCTCGCTGTACTTCCCCTCCATGGGCCTGTATGCGCTTCTGTGGATCTCCATGTGCCTCTGCATGACTCGCTTCGTGGGTCTCCATGCACCTCCATGGGCCTCTGTAGATCTCCATGCGCCTCTATGTACCTCCCACTGTGGGCCTCTGTGCACCTCTATGGGCCTCCGTAGATCTCCATGCGCCTTCTTCTGTGGGTCTCCATGCACCTCTATGGGCCTCCGTAGATCTCCATGCGCCTCTATGAACTTCCCTTTGTGGGCCTCCATGTGCCTCCGTGGGTCTCCATGCTCCTTCTTCTGTGCGCCTCCATGGGTCTTCGTAGATCTTCATGCGCCTCTGTGTGTCTCCCTCTGAGGGTCTCCGTGCATCTCCATGGGTCTTTGTGCGCCTCCTTGAGCATCCATGTGTCTCCGTGCTCTACACTAGAAGTCCGCTATACTCAGGTACTGTAGTGAGAAGAAAAGGCCACAGCTTGACGTGAATTAGATGAGCTGTGGTGTCTAATTCATGACAACCTACACCTGTGCTCAACGATGACATTGGCGGGCACTGTGACAATGTGGCATACGTATGGGTAAATGTGCACGGGGGGGTGGGGGGGGGGGGGGGGGCAATAATGGAAAGCTACTAATTGGAGTTTGCTATAAGCCTCCAATTAGTAGCATGGAAAAGGAGGCAAATAATAATAATTGGGTCTTTATTATGAGGGATTTCAACTATTCAGACATTCACTGGACACAGAATCTTCGGGTTTTGCTAAAAGCCGCCAAGTTCTTATCCACAATCAGCACAATTATGTCTCAGTTGGTTGAGGAACGATAAAAGATAATTTGCTGGATCTGGTCCTGTCAATAAGACCAGGTACAATACAAGATCTCCAGGTTCGGGAACATTTGGGTCTCGGCGACCACAATATGGTAGCTTCAAAGTAATTTTCAACAAAACAAAGGAAAAATACAAAAACCTGGAACTTTAGGAACGTAAACTTCAATCAATTCCGCAAAGAACTCAGTCTTCTAGATGGGGATCATGTCCGGGTATCTGGGGACTGAACATTAATGGGCCTGTGAAAGATACTGTATATAGCTGGAATCCTGTGTAAAGTTTCTACCCTCTGGTAATAAAATGTCCTGGGATAAATAGAAACCATTGTGGTTAAATAGGACAGTACAAAGTATAACAAGACACAAACAAAAGGACCAAGAAGTCAGAAATAGCATCCAGGAGAATTACGATCTCAACAGACAAATCGCCAACGACATTACAATAAATATCAAAAAAAGTTTTATGGGTTCGATAAAGGGGCCGCCCGAAACACTGACTATAATCCTAAAGGTCTGTGTATTTATTCTTATAATGTAATCTCCTTTCTAATACACTTTAATTAAAAATTCCCTCTCCTTCCCCCTCACTAATATCTATAGTGTAAACCAGAAGTTCCCCTCCGCTCTCTATACAGACACATCTGCAGGTTTTCCCCTCCGCTCTCTATACAGACACATCTGCAGGTTTTCCCCTCCGCTCTCTATACAGACACATTTGCAGGTTTTCCCCTCCGCTCTCTATACAGACACATCTGCAGGTTTTCCCCTCCGCTCTCTATACAGACACATCTGCAGGTTTTCCCCTCCGCTCTCTATACAGACACATCTGCAGGTTTCTCCCTCCGCTCTCTATGCAGACACATCTGCAGGTTTTCCCTCCGCTCTCTATGCAGACACATCTGCAGGTTTTCCCTCCACTCTCTATACAGACACATCTGCAGGCTTTTCCCCTCCGCTCTCTATACAGAAACATCGGCAGGTTTCTCCCTCCGCTCTCTATACAGACACATCTGCAGGTTTTTCCCTCTCTCTCTATACAGACACATGTGCAGGTTTTTCCCTCTGCTCTCTATACATACACATCTGCAGGTTTTTCCCTCTGCTCTCTATACAGACACATCTGCAGGTTTTTCCCTCTCTCTATACAGACACATCTGCAGGTTTTTCCCTCTACTCTCTATACAGACACATCTGCAGGTTTTCCTGTTTTCGGTCAATTAGGAACCAAAATTATTGATATTTGCCAAATCCCAGAATAATGAGAGAGAGAATGTTTTCAGGCATTTTTATTACTTTCTGCAAAGTCAGAAGTTTACATACACTAAGAAAGAGCACTATGCCTTTAAACAATATGGGACCGCCCATGTGATGATGTCATGTCTTTGGAATCTTCTGATAGGTTTATTGGCAACATGTGAGTTAATTAGAGACACACCTGTGGATGTGTTGTAATGCACACCTGAAACACATGGCTTCTTTGTGTGGCATCATGGGAAAGTCAGAAGAAATCAGCCAAGATCTCAGGAAGAGAATTGTGGACTTGCACAAGTCTGGTTCATCCTTGGGTACAATTTCCAGATACCTGAAGGTGTGTCGTTCATCTGTACAAACAATTATACGCAAGTACAAACAAGATGGGAATGTGCAGCCATCATACCGCTCAGGAAGGAGACAGGTTCTGTGCACCAGAGATGAATGTGCTTTGGTCAGACATGTGTATATTAACCCAAGAACAAAAGCAAAAGACCTTGTGAAGATGCTGGCGGAAGCTGGTAAGATTGTGTCATTATCCACAGTGAAATAAGTGCTGTATCAACATGGGCTGAAAAGCCGCTCTGCCAGGAAGAAGCCATTACTCCTAAAGAAACATAAAATAGCCAGATTATCGTTTGCAAATGCGCACAGGAATGAAGACCTTAATTTTTGGAGATGTCCTGTGGTCTGACGAAACTGAAATTGAACCGTTTGGCCATAATGACCATCGATACATTTGGAGGAAAAAGGGAGAAGCTTTGCAGCCCAAGAACTCCATCCCAACTGTGAAAGATGGGGGAAGCAGCATCATGTTGTGGGGTTGTTTTGCTGCAGGAGGGACTAGTGCACTTCCCAAAATAGATGGCATCATGAGGAAAGAAGATTATGTGGCAAAACTGAAGCAACATCTGAAGACATCAGCCAGGAACTTAAAGCTTGGGCGGAAATGGATCTTCCAAATGGACAATTACCTAAAGCTACTGCCAAACAGGTTACAAAGTGCCCTAAGGATAAAGTCAATGTTTTGGAGTGGCCATCACAAAACCCTGATCTCAATCCTATTGAAAATTCAGGGGCAAAGCTGAAAACGCCGGTGCGAGCAAGGGGACTATGAGCAATAGGGACCACAAGGATCTGTACTAGGTGCAGTGATGACCACAAGGATTTGTACTGGGCACATTGGTGACCACAAGGATCTATACTGGGAGCAGTGGGGGCCACAGGGATCTGTACTGTGAGTATAGGTGACCACAAGGATCTGTACTAGAAGTAATGAGGACCACAAGGACCTGTACTAGGAGGGAGTGGAGACCCCAAGGATCTGTATTGTTCGCAGAGTTGACCACAATTATCTATACCGGGAGTAATGGGGACCACAAGTGTCTGTACTTGGAGCAGTGGAGACCACAAGGATATGTACTGGTATTAGTGGTGACTACAAGGATCGGTGTTAGGACCGATTCTTTTTAATCTCTTTATTAATGCCCTTGTGGATGGGATTGTTAGCAAAGTGTCAGTCTTTGCTGAGGACACCAAACTATGTAGGATAATAAAAACTGATCTGGATACAATATTACAGAACGATCTGGATAAGATGTCAGAATGGGCAGATACTTGGCAAATGAGATTTAATGTTGCTAAATGTAAAGTAATGCACCTAGGACGGAGTAATCCTATAATTGCATATACATTAAATGGAAGTAAACTCGGGACTACAGAACAGGAGGACTTGGGTATTCTCATTACAAGTAAGCTGAGCAGCAGCACTCAATGTCAAGCAGCAGCTGCTAAAGCAAACAAGACTCTAGGGTGTATAAAAAGAGAGATTAGATCCCGAGATCCCATCGTATAGTTACCCCTCTATAAATCACTTGTAAGGCCACATCTGGAATATGGGATCCAGTTTTGGGCTCAAAATTTTAAAAAAGACATTCAGAGGTTAGAGTCAGTTCAAAGGCGGCAACTAGACTACTACAAGGAATGGAGGCCGCCCGTATGATGAGTAATGGAGGCCGCCCGTATGATGAGTAATGGAGGCCGCCCGTATGATGAGTAATGGAGGCCGCCCCTATCATGAGTAATGGAGGCCGCCCGTATGATGAGTAATGGAGGCCACCCATATGATGAGTAATGGAGGCCACCCATATGATGAGTAATGGAGGCCAACCGTATGATGAGTAATGGAGGCCGCCCCTATCATGAGTAATGGAGGCCGCCCGTATGATGAGTAATGGAGGCCGCCCGTATGATGAGTAATGGAGGCCGCCCGTATGATGAGTAATGGAGGCCGCCCATATGATGAGTAATGGAGGCCGCCCGTATCATGAGTAATGGAGGCCGCCCGTATCATGAGTAATGGAGGCCGCCCGTATGATGAGTAATGGAGGCTGCCCGTATCATGAGTAATGGAGGCCGCCCGTATCATGAGTAATGGAGGCCGCCCGTATCATGAGTAATGGAGGCCGCCCGTATCATGAGTAATGGAGGCCGCCCGTATTATGAGTAATGGAGGTCGCCCGTATGATGAGTAATGGAGGTCGCCCGTATGATGAGTAATGGAGGCCGCCCGTATGATGAGTAATGGAGGCCGCCCGTATGATGAGTAATTGAGGCCGCCCGTATGATGAGTAATGGAGGCCGCCCGTATGATGAGTAATGGAGGTCGCCCGTATGATGAGTAATGGAGGTCGCCCGTATGATAAGAGGTAGAAAAAAGACGTCTTAGTGGAGATCTTATTATATGTATAAATACATGTGTGGCATGGGCGTACCCAGGATCAAAACTAGGGGGGGGCAAGTCATAGTCATTCAGGTTGTAAAATATTAAAATGGAAAAGGTGAATGAAATGAAAATTTTAAGAGGATTAAATGTAATTATAGCAGTGCTTTATTAGTTATAACAATTATTTGCTTGCAAATAAATGTAGATTTTTATTCTGATTACATGTCTTATGTATACTCCATTACATGTCTTATACTAATATAATTTTTCTTGGGTTTGAAGAAAACAAAAACTTGTTCAAAACTTTTGTTTCAATCCACTCCCGATTTTCCTTGAGTTTCCGATGGACGCTCATCAAGCACAGCCCAGTCCGTCTTTCCTCTCCCGTTGTACTTCTGAGCCAGGTCTTTACCCTTCGAAGGGTACTAAAAGATCGTTCAACAGTAGCTGTGGTGGGCGGGAAAGCACCTAAAATGAAGAGTGCGTGCCTTGTTGCAGGGAAACAAATATTAGCCTCCTTCAAAAGTGCAGCCACTTCAATGTCCTTTAATTTGTCTCCTGCTAAATCTTTCTTTTTCCACAGATTATACCACAAATCTAATTCTGCAGAGATATTCCCCGACCCATAAAATTCCATGAAAGACTTTGCATTTTTTTTTCCAAATCTTTTGAAGCCATTTTTAACATGTATGAAGGATGAAGATAGGATAAAGCAGGTGTATTTTCGTCTGAGAATCTAACATTCAAAGATAAAGTTCGGGAGTGAAGATAAGGGATGATCCGCGACCGTCTCCGGTATTCAATCGCAGTCTCAGATGCTGCATTACTTCTGTGCATTTGCGTTTGAGCGATTCGTGGTACTGATAACTCAACCCCAACTTTCTTCGCGATATCATGTGATATTTTTAGGTAATTCGTCAGAAACATGCTCAATTTCTTGTCGATCCTTCTTTATGACATCAAGGATTTGGGCAATATGTTTCCTCACCATAATCAAATCCATATTTTTACTTTGTAGAACATTCACAATGGGTTCCAAATAGGGCTCCCATATCTGCTCCAGCGACTTCTGCTCTGATCTCCAGGCGACGCCGTGTTCCTGCCGTGGATGGTGCTGGTGATGGGAGAGAAGTCGATGCCAGCGGTGGGCGCAGGCTCCGATCATCCACTGGGCTGGGTTAGCTTGGGATCTGCAGTACCGCTGGCTGACTGTGGGTGGCGTGTGTCTTCCAGCTGAAGTTGCCAGCGTTCAGCTACAGCCAATGGGAAGACACCACACCCTTCTTATTCCCCCTCCTGTCACATGACCACTGCCAGATACAGTTCTGATTTTCTGGCTCCTGTTATGTCCGATTCTGTTGGGGATTCCTGTGTTGACTTCTGCGTGTTTTCTGACTACCCTCCTGCTACTGTTTCTGTACCTCGCTGCCCGTTCCGGATTTGACCTCTGCTACGTTTGCTGACTAAGTCATTGCCTGCCGATTTTGTCCCTGTTCCGCAATTCCTGGTTTGACCCTGCCTGACGACTACTCTCATTGGACTGCAGCCTTCCACAGGTAGTGATCTCCAGGGCCCTGTGTAATTCCAAATCCCTGTATAGGGGTTAAAGGGTTTCAGGGTTCTGGGGGTCCTACTTGGTGAGTGGCTTCCCTCTAGTCTCCCCTTTACAGCCCATCTGAGTCTGTGGATCCAGGCAGGCGTTACACATACTCAGCCCCCCCCATCATATACAACAGCTCCCCAGACCCCCACACTGTCTGATTTAATATTTACATTTTTTGTTACTTGTGGCAGCAGCTCAGCCTCCCCGCATCTCCCCAGCTTGTGACTGTGTCGGCCGCTCTGCACTGCAGGACTCCACACAACGAGGCGCAGAGTGATAATGTCATCGCTCCAGTCCAGTCCCCGCTGTGCTGATTCGCAGTGCAGAGCGGCCGCCAGGCACTGACTGAGGACAGGATTTTACAGCTCCTACTAGGTGCGGCTGCGGGAGCAGCGTTCAGCTTGCCCTGCGGTATTAGTGGGTAGCGGGTGCCGATGCACCATGCCGCCCTGTCCTCTTCTCACCACCCGCGCTGACTGACGCACCCGCTACCTGAGACCCGCAACACACATCCGTGTAATTTGTACGTGTGCGGTACGTATTTGCATGTACCGGAGACACGTAGACACGGAGACCCATGTTATTCAATGGTAGATGGCACACACACGTAAAATCGCACGGAACGTGTGACCGTGAGGTAAGTATGTGTGTGCGCTTTTCTACACGGACAACATGTCCGTTTTTGGCCGGCAGCACGCAGGCACGGACCCGCTTTAGTCCATGGGTCAGTGTCTGCACAGACCGCACACGGAGTATGTCTGTGTTCAGCACATTTCGTGCGTGTGCGTTTTTACACTAGCGATCTTATTATTTTTTTTTTTTTTAATTAAATTCAGTATACTTCCCTTTTTTTCTGCTGTTCTCAGTCATACTTACATTGGCGCTCGGTTTTTTCTTCCCCCGGCTCATACCGCTCCCCGATCACCAGCGCGGCGAGGAACAGCTGTGCAGAGAATACGCGGCAACAATTACTTTGAATATGCCGGCCGCTCATTAATCAATCTCGTATTCGCTGCTTTCCCCACCCACAGACGCCTGTGATTGGTTGCAGTCAGACACGCCCCCCCACGCTGAGTGACAGCTGTCTCACTGCACCCAATCACAGCAGCCGGTGGGCGTGTCTAGACTGTGCAGGAAAATAAATAAATAAATTTAAAAAAACGGCGTGCGGTCCCCCCCCCATTTTAATACCAGCCAGATAAAGCCATACGGCTGAAGGCTGGTATTCTCAGGATGGGGAGCCCCACGTTATGGGGAGCCCCCCCAGCCTAACAATATCAGTCAGCAGCCGCCCAAAATTGCCGCATACATTATATGCGACAGTTCTGGGACTGTACCCGGCTCTTCCCGATTTGCCCTGGTGCGTTGGCAAATCGGGATAATAAGGAGTTTTTGGCAGCCCATAGCTGCCAATAAGTCCTAGATTAATCATGTCAAGCGTCTCCCCGAGATACCTTCCATGATTAATCTGTAAATTACAGTAAATAAACACACACACCCGAAAAAATCATTAGAAATAAAAAACACTAACAAATTCCCTCATTACCAATTTATTAACCCCAACAAAGCCCTCCATGTCCGGCGTAATCCACGGACCTCCAGCGTCGCATCCAGCTGTGCTGCATGAAGGTTGACCGGAGCTGCAGAAGACACCGCCGCTCCTGTCACCTCCACGCAGCTAATGAAGGCAATAGCGCGATCAGCTGAGCTGTCACTGAGGTTACTCGCGGCCAACGCTGAATACAGCTGATCGCGCTATTGCCTTCATTAGCTGCGTGGAGGTGACAGGAGCGGCGGTGTCTTCTGCAGCTCCGGTCAACCTTCATGCAGCACAGCTCGATGCGACGCTGGAGGTCTGTGGATTACGCCGGACATGGGGGGGCTTTGTTGGGGTTAATAAATTGGTAATGAGGGAATTTGTTAGTGTTTTTTATTTCTAATAAATGATTTTTTCAGGTGTGTGTGTGTGTTTATTTACTGTAATTTACAGATTAATCATGGAAGGTGTCTCATAGACGCCTGACATGATTAATCTAGGACTTAATGGCAGCTATGGGCTGCCAATAACTCCTTATTATCCCGATTTGCCAACGCACCAGGGCAAATTGGGAAGAGCCGGGTACAGTCCCAGAACTGTCGCATATAATGTATGCGGCAATTCTGGGCGGCTGCTGGCTGATATTGTTAGGCTAGGGGGCTCCCCATAACGTGGGGCTCCCCATCCTGAGAATACCAGCCTTCAGCCGTATGGCTTTATCTGGCTGGTATTAAAATGGGGGGGGGGCCGCACGCTGTTTTTTTTTAATTATTTATTTATTTATTTTCCTGCACAGTATAGACACGCCCTCCGGCTGCTGTGATTGGGTGCAGTGAGACAGCTGTCACTCAGCGTGGGGGGTGTGTCTGACTGCAACCAATCACAGGCGTCTGTGGGTGGGGAAAGCAGGGAATACGAGATTGATTAATGAGCGGCCGGCATATTCAAAGTAATTGTTGCCGCGCATTCTCTGCACAGCTGTTCCTCGCCGCGCTGGTGATCGGGGAGCGGTAAGTATGAGAGAGGGCTGCTAACTTTAGTCACTCGGGGGATTAGCGGTCACTGGTGAATCCTTCACAGGTGACCGCTAATCAGTACGCGGCAGACAGACAGAGCCGCGGCATGACAATGAAGCTGGGTGAAGTTCACCCGAGTTCATTCTCATCGCGCAACTGTCTGCTGTCAGCCGAAATGTATCAACGACATTGTGCAACACACAAACGGACATTCCACACGGACATTCCACGTACACATACACGGGCATTTTACACACAAACACGGACATTTTACACGTACACACGGCTCGCATACGCCATCACACGGATGCCATACGTACCGGAGAAACGCCCCAAAAAAACGGAACACGGACCTGAAAAACGGACCGTGTCACACGGACGTTTTTTTTGCGGAAGTGTGTTTTAGGCCTGACAGAGACAGGTCATAATAGGTGCGTGTCCCTGCTTCTAGGGGGGGGCAGCTGCCCCACCCCTGCCCCTTGCTGGGTACGCCCATGATGTGTGGTCAATATAAAGGATGGCGCAGGCGACCACAAGAGGTAGTAATGGCAGATAACTAATCAGCGTTTAAGAAAGGAGGCTTTTCTCACAACACATGGCATTGTGGGTTATAAATAATCTGGATATGCCATAAAGATCTGACAGCGCCCATTTCATCATATTGGCTTCACGCCGTCATATTCTCTCTGCATTGATTATAAAATAACTAAGTAAATGAGGAAAAACTGAATCATGATCCTGCTGAGCGATCACTTGGGAGAAAAGAGATCAGAGGATAGAACGGACGATGCTCGAGGAGGGACATGTAAATATTATGAAATAATATATAAAAACAATGCGGGATAAGCAGATTGTAAATCTGACATCCTCCCTCTGCAATCTCGCCGGCATCTGGAAGGATATTCCCAGATCATTGGAGGAAGAAGGAATGCAGAGATTAAGAATGGCCTGCCAGAGGGCAACCTTGAAAAGAGGAGGTCAGGAACAATAAGAACATGAAGTCATTTGCACAACATTTTTCATAACCACGATGTAGAGAAGTGGGAAAAAAAACAAATAAAAGATCATGTATACAAACTGTCCTGAAAGGGGAATAAAGCCCGAAACAACAGCATGTCCCCTAGGAAAATACATACTGCAATACCCCTAATCCTGTCCACACACTGCATACTATAGCAGATAC
This sequence comes from Anomaloglossus baeobatrachus, assembly GCF_048569485.1. Classification (NCBI taxonomy): domain Eukaryota; kingdom Metazoa; phylum Chordata; class Amphibia; order Anura; family Aromobatidae; genus Anomaloglossus; species Anomaloglossus baeobatrachus. Next base: position 11,907,799 of record NC_134355.1, on the reverse strand, counting down.
AGTAGAAATCTTTATAAAAGACACATCTGCAGGTTTTCCCTCCGCTCTCTATACAAACACATCTGCAGGTTTTTCCCTCCGCTCTCTATACAGACACATCTGCAGGTTCTCCCTCCGCTCTCTATACAGACATCTGCAGGTTCTCCCTCCGCTCTCTATACAGACACATCTGCAGGTTTTCCCTCTGCTCTCTATACAGACACATCTGCAGGTTTTTCCCTCCACTCACCATACAGACACATCTGTAGGTTTTTCCCTCCACTCTCTATACAGACACAGCTGCAGGTTTTCCCTCTGCTCTCTATATAGATACATCTGCAGGTTTTCCCCTCTGCTCTCTATACAGACACATCTGCAGGTTTTTCCCTCCGCTCTCTATACAGACACATCTGCAGGTTTTCCCTCCACTCTCTATACAGACATCTGCAGGTTTTTCCCTCCACTCTCTATACAGACACATCTGCAGGTTTTCCCTCTGCTCTCTATACAGACACATCTGAAGGTTTTTCCCTCTGCTCTCTATAAAGACATCTGCAGCTTTTTCCCTCTGCTCTCTATACAGACACATCTGCAGGTTTTCCCTCTGCTCTCTATACAGACACATCTGAAGGTTTTTCCCTCCGCTCTCTATACAGACACATCTGCAGGTTTTTCCCTCCGCTCTCTATACAGACACATCTGCAGGTTTTTTCCTGTTCTCTATAAAGACACATCTGCAGGTTTTTATCACTATCTGACATGAAAACAGAATAAACCTTTTCCTGTTTTACGTCAATTAGGAACCAAAATTATTTATATTCACCAAATGCAGAATACTGAGAATGTTTTCAGGCATGTTTCTTCCTTTCTGCACAGTGAAGTTTCCTCCAGGTCATTAGTATTTGGTGGCATTGCCCTTACACTGTGTGACTTGGGGGAAACATTTTAGATCCTTCCAAAAGCTTCTCATAATAGTTGGTGGAATTTGGGCTGATTCCTCCTGACAGATCTGGTGTAGCTGAACAATGTTTGGAGGTCGCCGCTCGCACCGGCCTTTTCAGCTTTACCCATAAATTCTCAATAGGATTGAGATCAGGGCTTTGTGATGGCCACTCCAAAACATTGACTTTGTTATCCTTAAGCCACTTTGTAACCAGTTTGGCAGTAGCTTCAGGTCATTGTCCATTTGGAAGACCCATTTCCGTCCAACCTTTAAGTTCCTGGCTGATGTCTTGAGATGTTCTTCAATATGGCCACATAATCTTCTTTCCTCATGATGCCATCTATTTTGTGAAGTCACCAGTCCCTTCTAGAGCAAAACAACCGCACAACATGATGCTGCCGCCCCCGTGTGTCACAGTTGGGATGGTGTTCTCAGGCTTCAAAGCTTCTCCCTTTTTCCTCCAAACGTATCGATGGTCATTATAACCAAATTTATAGTTTAGTCACACCACAGGACGAGTCTCCAAAATTAAGGTCTTTGTTCCTATGCGCGTTTGCAAACATTAATCTGGCTTTTTCTGTTTCTTTAGGAGTAATGGCTTCTTCCTGGCAGAGTGGCCTTTCAGCCCATGTTGATACAGTACTCGTTTCACTGTGGATAATGACACAATCTTACCAGCTTCCGCCAGCATCTTCACAAGGTCTTTTGCTTTTGGGTTGATCTGCACATGTCTGACCACAGCACGTTCATCTCTGGTGCACAGAACCCGTCTCCTTCCTGAGCGGTATGGATGCTGGACATTCTCATCTTGTGTATAATTGTTTGTACAGATGAACGAGGCACTTTCAGGTATCTAGAAACTGCACCCAAGAATGAACCAGACTTGTGCAAGTCCACAATTCTCCTCCTGAGATCTTGGCTGATTTCTTTTGACTTTCCCATGATGCCACACAAAGAAGCCGTGTGTTTCAGGTGTGCATTATAATACATCCACAGGTGTGTCTCTAATTAACTCACATGTTGCCAATAAACCTATCAGAAGCTTCCAAGGACATGACATTATCGTATGAGCTTAAATCAAAGAATCCGGCATTCAAATTTTTGCTGGTGAATTTCTTTACTAGTGGTATATGTGAACTGTGTAGTAGTAAAGTTTTGGTGTTTGGACCTTTGTCAAACATATACATGAATGTAGCCTGGGATGCCTGGACACGTGGGAAATCAGGCACTGATAGGTAACGCCACTAGGCTGCTCCGGAGGACAGCACATTCCAACCGAGTGACCTAATCGCATTACCTATGAGTGCCTGTCTTTCCCACATGTCCAGGAAAGACGTGCTTTGAACCTGCTGCCCCCCCCCCCCCCAACGAAAAAATGTGCCAGTCATCCCCTTGTTATATTACTCTATCCTATCAGTGGATGACAACATCTTGTACTTCTCTAGCAAATCACTCAGAATATCATCCGTCTGGACTCATAAAATTGTCGCTTCTGACACTGGGGGTTTAGGTGACCAAGAAGGAAAAGTTTTTTGATTAACATCCTGTTTACTGCGACAAAGCAATAAAATATCTAATTCTGGCCGCGGCGCTCGTATTGTGGCATGCGAACATCCAACCTTGTGTGTGAACGCGGCTGCCGCATCCTTGGAAAGAACATCATTTGTGGTAAATAAACAATGTGAGGAAGAAGTTACAAAGTACCAAGGAGAAGGGGGAGAAATATAAAGTGACCGCAATGTTTCTGCTCAGCCCTTCCCTCTGCTCTGTGGCCAGGAGGGGCGAGAAAGTGATTCCAACACATGTCTTATTCTTCCCAATCACCAGCAATCTAACATAGAGAAACGTTACATATGGCCTAAAACACACTTCCGCAAACAAAACGTACGTGTCTCACGGCTCGTTTTTCGGGTCCGTGTTCCGTTTTTTAGGGGCGTTTCGCCAGTACGTATGGCATCCGTGTGATGGCGTATGCGAGCCGTGTGTGCGTGTGGAATGTCCGTATTGACATAAAATACGTACGTGTGCCGTCCGTTGTTAAAGGCCCGCATTCTTACCCAATTAACCATTTTAATCATTCATCATGAGATCCTGGTGTTGTTGTTTGCTTTCAATTGTCCTGATAGATTGGAAACAAGTGTTTCAGATTTTGTGATGAAAAACGGACACGGACGATATGTGCTGAACACGGACATACTCCGTGTGCGGTCCGTGCAGGCACTGACCCATAGACTAAAGCGGGTCCGTGCCTGCGTGCTGCCGGCAAAAAACGGACATGTCGTCCGTGTAGAAACGCGCACACACGTACTTACCACACGGACACACGTTCCGTGTGATTTTACGTGTGTGTGCCATCTACCATTGAATAACATGGGTCTCCGTGTGTACGTGTCTCCGGTACGTGCAAATACGTACCGCACACGTACAAAAAAAACGGATGTGTGTTGCGGGTCTATAATGCAGAAACATCTACCGTTCTATGTGCGCAGCTTCTATGCAGACTGATGAGTGTCCAAGGGGACAAACTGTACAAAGCTTTTGTAGCTAATCCAGAGTCACCTCTTTTTGTTTTGCTACTGTCTACCGTATATGTTATCAAGAACAGGATGGGTGATGATGACCGCGCACAAAAAAGGATCAGATGAAAGCGCAGCACGCCGCCATTTCTCCTGAATTTATTTCTATGTTAACAAGGGTGATCCGACACATGCTGTCAGAAGGCTTCCAAATTATTTCTAATAACTTGCAGAATATTGAGTACAGCTCTGAAGTATAATACAGGAGGTAACTCAGGATCAGTAATGTAATGTATGTACACAGTGACTGCACCAGCAGAATAGTGAGTGCAGCTCTGGAGTATAATACAGGAGGTAACTCAGGATCAGTAATGTAATGTATGTACACAGTGACTGCACCAGCAGAATAGTGAGTGCAGCTCTGGAGTATAATACAGGAGGTAACTCAGGATAAGTAATGTAATGTATGTACACAGTGACTGCACCAGCAGAATAGTGAGTGCAGCTCTGGAGGATAATACAGGAGGTAACTCAGGATAAGTAATGTAATGTATGTACACAGTGACTGCACTAGCAGAATAGTGAGTGCAGCTCTGGAGTATAATACAGGAGGTAACTCAGGATCAGTAATGTAATGTATGTACACAGTGACTGTACCAGCAGAATAGTGAGTGCAGCTCTGGAGTATAATACAGGAGTAACTCAGGATCAGTAATGTAATGTATGTACATAGTGACTGCACCAGCAGAATAGTGAGTGCAGCTCTGGAGAATAATACAGGAGGTAACTCAGGATCAGTAATGTATGTACACAGTGACTGCAGCAGCAGAATAGTGAGTGCAGCTCTGGAGTATAATACAGGAGGTAACTCAGGATCAGTAATGTAATGTATGTACACAGTGACTGTACCAGCAGAATAGTGAGTGCAGCTCTGGAGTCCATTCCAGGATTTTCAGATCAGAAGCTATATAGACAAAAGTATTTTTACACCTCAGCTTTTCTGATCTCCAATTCTACATCTGTAGTCATTAATATGGAGCCAGTCCCTGTGGAGCTATAAGGCTACGTGTGCACATTGAGTAATTGGTTGCAGATATATCTGCATCTCTTGGCAGGAAAAACGCATGTTTTTGATGCATTTTTGCCTTGTTCTTTACCTGCGTTTTTCCTTGCTTTCAATGGTGAAAAACACAGGCAAAAATGCTGAAAGAATTGACACGCTGCAGATTATTTTCCTGCACCAAATATGCAAGGAAAAAAACTCAACATGTGGGAAACCTGGAGTGTAGTTTTCTCGTTGACTTTGCTGGAATCAGGATTTGCTTGCAACTTTGTGATAAAACTTCACCAAAAATGCATGAAAAAAAAAACAATGAAAAAACAGACTGTGTGCACACATCCTAACAGTACCCTCTGGGAAGGTTTTCTACAAGATTCAGACCCTGATGTCGAGAGAAGGCCGGGCTCACAATCTCCAGTCTTGCATGGGGCTGAGGTCCGGGCTCTGTGCGGCGTCATGTTCCCCCCTCCATGTCTGTATGGAGTATGGGCACTGGGCACAGTCATGGGGAACAGAGAAGGGTCTTCCCCAAACTGTTCCCACAAAGCTGAAGCTACAATTGTCCACAATGTCTTGTGTTGAAGACTAAGATTTCCCTTAACTGGAGCTAAGAGGCCGCGGCCGCCCCCTGATGACAGCCCGGAGCATCCTCCTCCTCAGTGGCGTAACTACAGTCTGATGAGCCTCGATGCAGAGTTTGAGCCTGGTCCCCGATCCTGGACCACTTCCTGGTAAATATGTCCACATCATGGCTATATCCTGGTATATATGGTCCCATCTTGGTATACATGTCCACTATCATGGCCCCATCAAGGTATATATATCCCCATCATGACCCCATCATGGTATATCTCCCCATCATGGACCCATCCTGGTGTATCACCGCCATCATGGATATAGCCTGGTATATATGGCCCCATCATGGCCTATATTTGTATATATGGCCCAACCCTGGTATATAGCCTCCATTGTGGTATATAGCCCACTCATCCTGGTATATAGTGCCCCACCACGCCGCACACAGTAAAAAAAATAAAACAATAGGACTATTTTCGCTTTCAATATGAGGCATATGGAATTTTGAATAGATAAATAGGGTGGATGTATAGACAGACAGACAGGATGTACAAACAGACAGTATACACAGACAGCTACATATTGCAGTCTATACAGGACACACATATATTATACATAACACATACAGACAGCACATAACACATGATTCACATTATATTCCCCTCCTTCTTGGCCTCCTGGAGTTCAGAGGGTCTTTAGAAGCAGCTTCTCCGGCCAAAGCAGTGCAGATGCCTCTCCCCCCTCTCTGTGTGGTGAAGATGGGATCAGACAGGACACAGAGGAGGGGAGGGCGCCCTGTGCTGGAGCCTGTGCACTGCAGGAGAAGCAAATGACAGTGAACTGCTGCTCCCTGCAGTGCCCCATCTGCTGTCTGCCGGATGGGGTCCTGTGTGACTGGTGGCCATGGTACTCACCTACCCTGCGCTCCACCGGCGTCCTCCTGTGACACTGGGAACTGACCAGCGTGTAAGCAGCACACCATATTCTCTGCTCGCCATGCCCAGGATCACGTGCGTGTGGAGCAATATGCGTGGCCAGGGGTGTAACTACCGCGGTCACAGGGGTTGCCATTGCGACCGGGCCCGGTAGGTTAGGGGCCCTCGGCCGCACGGCAGATCAGCAGCCAGCTCCTTTCAGTGGGAGATGAGCTGCGCTGATCTGTCGCAGACCACGCCGCCGCCGCTGACACTGGGCCCCCCCTCCCCAGTCATCGCGCACAGCAATGATGAAGTATAGAGCGGCCGGCGCTGCTCTATGTATCATCATTCTCCCCCTGTGCGACTGCTGTGCTGAGAGCACAGAGCGCAGGACGGGAGGATGCAGCCCGGAGCAGCGGGGGAACAAGGAAAGGAGAAGACAGAGCAGCGGGGGAACGAGGAGAGAGGTGAGTACTTGTTTTTTATATATAAAATTAGTGACCACACAGTGGCCAGAGGCCTGGGGGGGCTGCATTATTATACACGGAGGCCTGGGGAGGCTGGCTGCAATATTATACACGGAGGTATGGGGAGGCTGGCTGCATTATTATACACGGAGGCCTGGGGAGGCTGGCTGCATTATTATACACAGAGGCCTAGGGAGGCTGGCTGCATTATTATACACGGAGGCCTGGGGAGGCTGGCTGCATTATTATACACGGAGGCCTGGGGAGGCTGGCTGCATTATTATACACGGAGGCCTGGGGAGGCTGGCTGCATTATTATACACGGAGGCCTGGGGAGGCTGGCTGCATTATTATACAAGAAGGCCTGGGGAGGCTGGCTGCATTATTATACACGGAGGCCTGGGGAGGCTGGCTGCATTATTATACACGGAGGCCTGGGGAGGCTGGCTGCATTATTATACACGGAGGCCTGGGTGGGGTTTATTATACATGGAGGTCTATGGGGATGCATTATACAAAAAGAAGGACACCTTATACATGGACTAGGGGTGCATTATACATGGAGGAGTATGGGGCTGCATAATACACAATGAAGTTTTATGAGGTTGCGTTATAATACATATAGGACTATGGCGGCTACCTTATACATGGACTATGGGGGTGCATTATAAAACATGGAGGACTGTGGTGCAGTATAATATATGGAGTACTATAGGGTGAATTATAATATATGGAAAATTATGGGGTGAATAATACATGGAAAAAACTATGAGAAATTAATTATAATAACTGGAGGGCTACTTTATACATGGAAGACTATGGAGGTGCAGTATAATATATGGAGGAATATGGAGTACAGTATAATATATGGAGGATTATGTGTTGCAGTATAATATATGGAGGACTATGGGGTGAATTATAATGCATGGAGGACTATGGGGTGCAGTATAATATATGGAGGACTATGGGGTGCAGTATAATATATGGAGGATTATGTGTTGCAGTATAATATATGGAGGACTATGGGGTGAATTATAATGCATGGCGGACTATGGAGGTGCATTCTAATATAGGAAGGGTTATGTGGGACCCATTATACTATATGGAAGGCTATGTGGGGGGCCATTGTATTTGGAGAACTATATATGAGGGGGATAAATATACAAGCATGGGATGTAACCCCGGGCCCAGGCACAGTGGGGGGCCATTGTATTTGGAGAACTATATACGAGGGGGATAAATATACAAGCATGGGATGTAACCCCGGGCCCAGGCGCAGTGGCGACCTCTGCGACCGCGGTAGTTACGCCCTGATCCTCCTCTACCATCTCTACAGCAGCACAATGCAGCCAGGATCGTAACTTCCTCCATCACCAAACCCAGACTCCTCCATCAGAGGCAGATAGAGACGTGCGATCCGTCCCTGCACAGAACACGTCTCTCCAGCGTCCAGTGGTAGAGGTGGATTTGCACAGCTCCAGCCCATGCTCTGCATTGTGCTTGGTGATATACACTGTGTGCAGAATTATTAGGCAAATGAGTATTTTGCTCACATGATACTTTTATACATGTCGTCCTACTCCAAGCTGTATAGGCTGAGAGCCAACTACCAATGCAGTAAATCTGGTGATGTGCATCTCTGTAATGGCAGGCACGATACTGCTTAAGGAACGTGCCTCTGACTGTGGAGCCCCCCCTGACCAATCCTAAAGGAAGCAAGGGTCGTGCCCATATCCCCTCTTTCCACCATTCCCTAGGTGAGCCACTAATTGGGATGCCCAGCTGACCAACAGGATCACAAGGGAAAGGGGGGTCCAGCCACACCTACAGGGGTTAAATTCAGTGCCCGGGGTCAGTGATTTCCTCTTTCCCTCTGGCTGCCCCCCTAGAAGCTTTTGTCTCCTTTTGTTCCTGAGGACCCCATGGAGGCTATTGTCATGGCTGACCCCCTGATGGAGGCCCTGCGGCAGAGAGCGGCACAGGAAGGTGAGCACTGGCTACAAGCCCTTATTTCTGGCCTCAGCGCTCCCCTCCCTGCGCCCTCTCCGGCTTCTCAGGGAATACTATCCATCCCTGGGACTCCGTCCACCGCAGCCCCTCCGGACCTCCCCATAGATCAGTATGCCCAGGCCTCAGCCTCACTGGCCCCCACCGCAGCCCCTCCGGACCTCCCCATAGATCAGCCCGAGTGCTCGCTAGCCTCCCCCGCAGCCCCACACTCCAGCACTAGCTCCCCCGGGATCCCAGCCACATATCCTACGTCCTTCCAGCCGGTCACTAGCCCCCTGCACACGCAGCTCTCAGCCCAAACCAAGCCTGGGGAGCTGCCGGTCCAGGGAGACCGACGCTCCCAGCGCTGCTCTCGCCCCCCACAGCGCCTCCGGGTCACCGGTGAACCCCTGCATCACCGGCGCCGGACAGGACAAGCTGTGCCCCACGTGGAAGCGCCCCGCCCCCTCCAGAGATCCAGAGCCAGGAGACAAGTCACCGCCTCCTCTTCCAGGCCGAGCGTCCTGGCTCCGCCCACCACGCAGCGTCATTCCCGGGCACCGCCCACTCCCCTGTTGCAATGCCAGCAGGCGAGCACCTCCCCTCCTACAGGCTCCGCCCCTCCAGCAGGCTCCGGTGTGATGCCTACACAGGAAGCGGAGATCACCAGTGTAATGTCCACAGCTGCGGGTTCCTCTGCTCGGTCTCTCCTGACCGATCAGCGATCCCTGCAGCAGGGCTATAACGTTACACAGAGTGCACCAATCACCACTGACACACACACCACATCCCCACTAACAGCCCCCCCTCACACAGCCCTTACCAGACATACAATGCCCCCTATACTCCCACTCCTGCCCCCCAGCAATGCTCAGCACACCAGTAACCACGTAATCCCCACTAACTCTCCACATTCAGTGCACACCCCAATATTAACCAGCGGAAACCACTTAGTTACTGCACATAACCCGCCCTGCGAAACGATTAGTACACGTTATAATGTCCCCTCGGTCGCCCCCCAGCGCACCCATAGCCACAGCAGGCGCAGGCATAGGCGCGGCAGGTCCTCCCCAACCTCCTCCGACGAGTCCCGACGCCATTCCCCACATCCCTCTAAAAGGCGATCCCCACGTTACCACCGGAGACGCAGCTCCCATAGGAGCCACCACAGATCGCAGTCCTCTAGATGGCGTTCCCCATCATCATCATCACAATGGTCCGACAAATCCGAGAGCCCCAACAGACTAGCCCGGCCTCTCGACCGACGCCAGCGGTCACGAGCCACATCCATGGCTGTCAGCCAGGGAGACCGGTCATCTGCCAGGGCGCCCGGCGAAATTTACCAGACCATCATCCAAGCAGGAGTCCCTCCACCACCCGGAGTCGCTCCTCCAGCCATCATCCTAGCGGGAGCCGGGGTCCCTCCATCACCTGGAGTCGCTCCTCTAGCCATCATCCCAGCGGGAGCCGGAGTCCCTCCATCACATGGAGTCGCTCCTCCAGCCATCATCCCAGCGGGAGCCGGAGTCCCTCCAGCACCCGGAGTCGCTCCTCTAGCCATCATCCCAGCGGTAGCCGGAGTCCCTCCACCACCCGGAGTCGCTCCTCCAGCCATCATCCCAGCGGGAGCCGGAGTCCCTCCAGCACCCGGAGTCGCTCATCTGTCCGTCAATCAAGCGGGAGTCGGAGTCCCTCCATCACATGGAGTCGCTCCTCCGTCCGTCAATCGAGTGGGAGCCGGAGTCCCTCCATCACATGGAGTCGCTCTTCCTGCATCACACATCGGTGAGTTCTCCGAGGCCAATGCACACGACACTGTACATAATATCGGGCATAACGCAGTGGGGAACGAGCTAGCGTCAACCATTAAGGCATTAATTCAACAGCTGACGCGCTCTAGCGCTACACCAGAAGATAAAGCTACACCGCAGCTAGCGAGCCTTCACAAGGACGCGTTCTTCTGCGGTATTAGCCCCCTAGGGGCGCACATAGATCAGGAGACAAGAGACAAAATCTGGAATAATGACTATATTGACATATGGTCCCTATTATCCCCCGACCAACTGACTATAGATAAAGAAAGGAGAACAAACGACCGTTCATACGACAGAAATAGACCGAAAATAGCGCAGACGATGAATAATTGGCTACAGGCTTTCGCAGTTTTAGGCTGTATTATGGGCCAGAAGCATCCGGAACGCTGCTCCGAGCTCTATATATATCAGGACCTGATATATAACTCATACAAGGCCCATGGCGGGTCAGCCTGGAGGCGGTATGACGAGGAGTTCCGCAGGCGGCTGGCCCTGCAACCCAGCCTAGGCTGGGGAGTTAAAGCGACAGACGTATGGTTACGACTGATGCTGTCACAGAAGCAGCCCCCCTTTTCATCTACGACCACTAGCTACCCCGCAGCCCAACACTCAGTGGTCGTGCGAAAAAACGGGCCCTGCTGGCTATTTAATGAGGGAAATTGCCGTTTCCTCACGTCGTGCAGATACAGACACGACTGCTCTGCTTGTGGAGGAGGACACCCAGCAGCAAGGTGTACCCGTCCAGCAATCAGGGTGCCTACAAGGCAGAACCCCGGTGAGCGTAACCGCAATGGCCCCCTGGTTAAACCTCTACCCTAATAAAGAAGCTGCAAGGCAATTGCACTCCGGCTTTACACACGGTTTTATTATCCCCTTCAAACCTAATAGAACACCAACCCTGGCGCATAACCTAAAATCCGCTCGCGAATTCCCCGACATCTTGAAACAAAAAATTCAAAATGAAGTAAACCTAGGCCGAATGGCGGGCCCCTTTGAATCAATCCCTTTCCAAAATATCAGGATATCCCCGCTAGGCATTATCCCAAAAAAGGAACCCGGGAAGTATCGTCTAATCCATCATCTGTCCCACCCAAAAGGCGCATCGGTTAACGACGGAATCCCCCCAGAGGAAGCATCGGTAACATACGCGTCCTTTGACAAAGCAGTAGAATTAGTCCGCGCAGCGGGGCCTGGTGCCCTGCTAGCTAAATCTGACATAGAGGCGGCGTTCCGCCTATTACCCGTGCATCCCGACTGCTTCCACCTGCTAGGCTGCAAGGTGAACGAACACTATTATTACGATATGTGTCTGCCAATGGGATGTTCCATCTCATGTCACTACTTTGAGCTGTTCAGTTCCTTCCTGGACTGGGTAGTCCGTTACGAAACAGGCAGCAATTCCCTGATCCATTACCTCGACGACTTTTTATTCTTCGGCCCCGTAAACTCTAAACTCTGCTCCCTCCTCCTCACAAAATTTAAATTTATAGCTCAGCGCTTCGGTGTCCCACTATCACCCGAAAAAACAGTCGGCCCCTGTAACGTCTTACCTTTCCTCGGCATCGAGATAGACACTAACGCAATGGTTTTTCGCCTGCCAGCAGAGAAAATTCAGAGAACACTGCATATGCTGGAGGGTTTCTGCGAGGCGAAAAAGGTCACCCTCCAACAGATGCAGTCCTTGCTGGGCCTGCTGACATTCGCCAGCCGCGTAATGCCGGTCGGCAGGGCCTTCTCTCGGAGATTATCACTAGCAACAAAGGGCATCTCCCAACCAGGCCATAGAATCAGGCTCACTCGCTCCCTGAAGGCAGACTTACTAGTCTGGAAGACTTTCCTTCAATCCTTCAATGGCCATACCTGCGTCATGGCTAAAGAGACGTCAAGCACAGACCTAGGGCTCACTGTAGGAGGACGTAATAAAAAGAGCTTTGCAGCAATCTACAAGAACCAGTGGTGTACCGGCAGCTGGCCGGATCTGTGGGCCACATCAAGCTGGGGGAGTGATCCAGCCCTGCTAGAAATATTCACAATAGTATTGTCCGTGGAGTTATGGGGTCATCAGCTGGAAAACTCAAACATTCGATTTCCAACAAAAAATCTGATAACGGCGAAGAGCTTAAATCACATGTCGTCTGCGTCGCTGCCCTTACTGGCTCTGCTACGCAGGCTCGCCCTTCTATGCCTGAGACACAACATCTGGTGCCGAGCTCAAATAACGGCAGACATAGACGATAACCTTGTTAACTCTCTTTTATGTTCCGATTGGCAGGCCTTCACAGACCATCTCCCAATGGCGCATCCAGAGGGTATCCCGTGTCCTCCATCGCTATGGGACACTGTAGCCAATCACTAATGCCTCTAATCCGTGCCTCCGTTACACTGGCTACCTGGCAGGTCTATGGTAAGGCTTGGGAGGAGTGGTGTTCACTAATCCAGGGTAGGCCCGTTCATAACTGCGACCGCGCAAGAAGCGAAGTGACGACGGAATTTTTGCTTCGGCTCAAAGAACAAGGGGCGTCGGGCACATCGGCACAACGGCATTTATCGGGGATAGCCTTCTTTTTTCAATTAGCAGGGTGGGCGGACGTGACGAAGTTCTTTGTCATTAAGCAAGCCATTAAAGGCTGGAAAAGGCTTCAACCTAGTCTGGAATGTCGTCGCCCCATGTCACTGAAATTACTACACGACATTATTGCAATATCCCCCTCAATATGCAAGTCTCCATACGAGGCGTCCCTCATATCAGCAGCCTTCGCTATCGTTTTTTTCGGCGCGCTGCGCATCGGTGAATTGTTACCACGCTCAAAAACAGCATCTGAAGGCGGGTTACTCAACGAGGATTTAGTCATATGCAGCAACGCTCTGCGCATTCGCGTGCGTAAATCCAAATGCGACCCCACCGGGAGGGGCACGTGGGTCCTGGTTAACTCAGCAGACGGCCCAGTGTGCCCACTAAAAACAGTCAAACACTACGCGCTGATCAGACACGCAAGCAGATTTTTTCTTTCCCATACGGACGGGTCCCCGCTTACCAAGTATCAATTCCAAGCAATGTTTAAGCAGTGCTTAGCGAAAGCTGGGGAGAATCCGAAGGAATACGGGACCCATTCCGTCCGAATCGGGGCAGCCACTGAGGCAGCGAGGGCAGGAGTAACGGAGGCTGAAGTGCAGAGAATGGGTCGATGGAAGTCCGCTTGCTTTGCCAGATATATAAGACCGGATTTGCTGAAATAACACGTTTATCTATTACAGGCGACTGCAGACCGGCAGTCTGGGTAGTTGGTCACTCTTATATTTACTGGGCAGAAAAAGAGCCATGATTCGACCAGGAGGAAAGAACCTGGGCTTCAGAAACGTTGAGGTCAATTGGAGAGGCATCAGAGGGCTAAGATGGCAACAAGTTTTCCCGGAGATGGTGGACATCTCCAGGGCGGCCACGGGGCCGTTGGTAATGGTGATTCATGCTGGTGGCAATGATTTGGTGAAACGCAGTACGGTCGAACTACTAACAGTGATGAAGACGGACATCGAACGTTTGACCTACCTCTTCCCGGATATAGTATGGGTGTGGTCAGAGATAGTACCACGAGCGGTATGGCACGGAGCAAAAAATGCAAATGGCATAGAGCGGTCAAGGAGAAAGATCAATGCGAGAATGGCAAAATTCATGAGAGAAAGATGTGGTATCGTGGTGCGTCACCACCAGTTGGAAGGCGATAACTCTGCACTGTTGAGGGCAGACGGAGTGCACCTTACGGACATTGGTCAAGACATTTTGTTGTCCGGGATACAGGACGGAGTGGATCAGGCCCTGAAGGTGATGGGTGGGGTCGGAGTCCTGTGTAGGCGGTACACATGATCCTCCGTGGCGGAAAAAGGCGGAGAGGGGGCCAAGGTCGGAACCGCTCGTTGGCTGCACGCCGGTCGGTCGCAGACAAGGTTGCGGCGACGAGCTCGTAATGACATGGAAGGCCCCTTTTCTACCTATGAACTTAATAAACTGTGACCGACCTGTTTCACCCCAGCTAGGCCTGTCTGTGTTTTCATTTGGGGACTGGGGGGAAGAGGGGAGGGCACCGCTTCAGACATACGGGTCTCCACAGTCTGGCAGGCACGATACTGCTTAAGGAACGTGCCTCTGACTGTGGAGCCCCCCCTGACCAATCCTAAAGGAAGCAAGGGTCGTGCCCATATCCCCTCTTTCCACCATTCCCTAGGTGAGCCACTAATTGGGATGCCCAGCTGACCAACAGGATCACAAGGGAAAGGGGGGTCCAGCCACACCTACAGGGGTTAAATTCAGTGCCCGGGGTCAGTGATTTCCTCTTTCCCTCTGGCTGCCCCCCTAGAAGCTTTTGTCCCACCCTCCCTCCCTTATAGTCTCAGCACCCTCTTATTAGTTTTATTGTTTTCTTACCAGAATAATTGTGTGTAACTGAATATAGATGCAACCCTTGTATTTGAAATTACGTCACAGCGGAAAAAGGCGGAGAGGGGGCCAAGGTCGGAACCGCTCGTTGGCTGCACGCCGGTCGGTCGCAGACAAGGTTGCGGCGACGAGCTCGTAATGACATGGAAGGCCCCTTTTCTACCTATGAACTTAATAAACTGTGACCGACCTGTTTCACCCCAGCTAGGCCTGTCTGTGTTTTCATTTGGGGACTGGGGGGAAGAGGGGAGGGCACCGCTTCAGACATACGGGTCTCCACAGTCTGAGGAGGATGCGGTGTAATGACACAACACCCTATATAAGGGGTGCTTAATTATTAGACAACTTCCTTTCCTTTGGCAAAATGGGTCAGAAGAGAAATTTGACGGGCTCTGAAAAGTCCACAATTGTGAGATGTCTTGCAGAGGGATGCAGCAGTCTGGAAATTGCCAAACTTTTGAAGCGTGATCACCGAACAATCAAGCGTTTCATGGCAAATAGCCAACAGGGGCGCAAGAAGCGTGCTGGGCAAAAAAGGCGCAAAATAACTGCCCATGAATTGAGGAAAATCAAGCGTGACGCTGCCAAGATGCCATTTGCCACCAGTTTGGCCATATTTCAGAGCTGCAACGTTACTGGAGTATCAAAAGGCAAACACCATAAGAAAAGCAGCAAAAAAGTGAGAAAAACTTGCGATTTGGCTGCAGCTTTTGTACTGCCAGGTATGGGCTGCAGAAAAAAAAAAGCAATGTGTGAATGTAGCCTAACAGCCTGTTTGCTGGGGATGCATTGTAAGAAGCAGAGACGTTTGTGGCGGAGTCTAGTGACCAGTCGTTATTGGATTATTCGGATCAGAATTGGCTCCGAGTTAGGGGGAATGAAGTAGGAATTTTGGCAGAACATAAATTGCAGTTTTCTTCGTCTCTGAGGAAAGATTGTACTTTTTTCCTGAGCAGCGTGAACTAAGCAGGGCTGATGGAAGCCGATGCTAATTTGTCATCAGATTGTATCGTTTCAGATTATCACTCAGTGACCTCTGTGATAAAAAAAATACAGATGACGACGGGTCCTGTCATTACTGGCACATTACCGCTGTCATGGCCCGATTCCCAGCATAACAAGTAGCGGTAAGATTAAATATCTGCATTGCCTCCGAGGAGAAGATTCCTGCCAAATATTGATACTTGCTGTGATACAAGAGATAACCTGTGGCAACTGAGCAACATTGTAATAAGATACAGAGACTCTTGATATGTGATTGATTACACAGTTGCGGACGGTCCTGGTGTGATTGCTGCGGTCTCCGCTGTCAACACTGGGACCACCATGCACAGAGCCGAGTCCTGTCTGACAAGGGGGCTACTATCCGCAGAGAATGCAATGATTAGCAGTGTACCCAGCTATACATCTTTTTAGAGTACAAAGTGGCACTAGAGGGGCCCCTCTATTCATGACCTTAATGTAATGCAAGTCACTACTTATGGATAGTACGTAAGAGAAGTCAGGCAAGCCGGGTCTGGTAAGAGTAGAACACGTATACACAGACACGTATAGGGTACAGGGAGTACACAAAAGAGTAGTCAGGTCACAATCCGAGGGTCAAAATTCCAGGAAGGCATGTAATAGATTCAGGGAGAAAACTGAGATGTGGTCAGGTAACAGTCCGAGGTCAAAAGCCAGGAGGTCACGACAGGAACAGGGAGCAGGCAGAGAGGAGTCAAACAGCGGTCTGGGGTCAAGAAACAAAAGATCAGAGCACACGCAGAAACATAGGCCAACAGCACAATTACAGAACCAGAATGTATGACTGGCAAGGTTCTGGGAGAGCATGCTCAGTAAGGAAGCAGAGGAATTACCAGGAAGATGGAACACCTGAGCAATCAGCACCTCCCAGAACCAGCATGGAAGCCAGCGCTGTCAATAACCGGCCAGCCAGTAATCCAGGAAAACACAGCAGAGCATCTCCTAGCGTGCAAGATGCTCTGCACAGAGGAATAGTGTCACTCTCAGCTCAGTAGTCCAGGAAAGTGCTGCAGAGCATCTTCTAGTTTACAAGATGCTCTGCACAGATGAAACGTGTCACTGCCAGCTCAGTAGTCCAGGAAAGCGCTGCAGAGCATCTTCTAGTGTACAAGATGCTCTGCACAGATGAAACGTGTCACTGCCAGCTCAGTAGTCTAGGAAAGCGTAGCAGAGCATTTCCTAATGTGCAAGATGCTCTGCACAAATGAAACATGTCACTGCCAGCTCAGTAGTCCAGGAAAGCATAGCAGAGCATTTCCTAATGTGCAAGATGCTCTGCACAGAGGAATTGTGACACTTCACATTTCAAAGCATGAGAGACGCTCGTATGTATCAGCGGATGGAAGGAGATCCCAGCAGCACATCTATTGAACAGCTTCTTAAAAAAAACAAAAAACAAAAAAAAAAAACCAAAAACCCTGAGGCTATTGGATTTTAACGGATCCAAAGCAATGCTCTTATTTCCTTGCCCTGTGGCAGGAGCAAAAATGAAAATGGTCCAAGCGCTACTCCTGGTGCATGTGTTTGGGGGGTAAATGAGTGATGCAATGGGTCCCCCGCAGCTGGATCCACTGTGACAACCAAGTGAATATAAGAAACTTTATATCTTATCAGAGAATGTTGCTTCTTTTTCCACTTTTGTCCTCTCTTATGACCTGATTATCCGCTCTATATAGCTGTTACAATACATCCTACGCAAGACAAGACGAACTGTAAGCTCAGAGAGACCGGGTTATAGTTGCCTGTTGCGTTAGTGCTGCAACGTCTCATTCTGTATTTGTTCCTTCTTACTTCTCACTAGATTTACAACTACACAGTTCAGCACTAAATGTAAACCGTGCTGCCAATGGTTCTACCTGTATATCTCACCAAGAGCTGGATTCACGTACACTGCTCAATACCGCTGTAGGGTGTCCTTTATTTTGCTGCTGCTTCATGTGTTTATTTCAATGCAGTCCAGGAATCACATCTACACTACTGAGTACTCTAACATAATGTCCTTAATTCAGCAGTTTTCTAGTATTTTATAAATGGATTTATAGCTGTTCTGTTGTACAATGAGCACTATGTTACTTTCTAGTTGGTGTTTAGCTCACCACTGTGCTGTATTCACAGCTACACTGCCCAGCACTGCTAAATAGGTTATATTCTACTGTAGCTTAAATTAAGTGTTTTATTTCACCCCAGATGTCACAGTGACTACCACCAATATTCCAGTGGTACAAGAGAAAGCCCCTTGCACCGCAACACACAGGGTACACCGAAACACGACACAATGGTGGACCTTGGCGCTAGAGAGCGGGGTCACCTCCTGCCACTCACCTGAGTCTGTACCCTACGCTCCTTAGCATCCCTTTATGGGTAGTTCCCCCTGCTGCCGTCACATGCCTAGGCTTTCGCTTGCCCTGAACGCACCCTGGCTAGTGAAAAGGCCGGCAAAAAGCACTAGCCTCACCACTGAAATAATCCAACACAAGGTTAAAGAAGACAGACAAGGGAAAACATTCCAAATTCCACCAATGGAGCTAAGCACAAAGGCTGCAATTGTCACAACATCTCAGCTTCTTCTAGAGAGTAGCTCCTTACAAAGTGGACAGATTAGAAACAAAGATTGTGTAACCACATCAGATGGTGAGACATGCAACCTTTTATAGCGTAGGGGAGTGATCACAAGCTGCACCTGAGATCAAGACTACAAAGGATAGCCAGACAGGAAATGTTGTCCCACTCTTCTCTGGTGTCGCAGTTTTACTACTCCACATTTCGGGATCTTTGATGACTTCTTTATTTGCACCAAGTGTTTTATATTGTAATGGTAAAAAGTCTCTTCTGCATAGTCGTCTGCAGTATGTGGTTTACCATTATCTTGTTGAAGAATACAACAAATAGACCTTGAAATAGACCTTGTCTGGATGGAACATATTTTGTTCTTACACTTCTTTATGATGCTCAACATTGATGGCGCCTTTCATGTGTAGACTGCCCCTGCCATAGGCACTAATGCAACAAATATGTCAGAGATACAGGAACTGTGCGCTAATCAGTTGTATGGTACCTCTACTCAATAACAAGCTGGATGGTCCCTCTACCCGATAACAAGCTGGATGGTCCCTCTTCTCGATAAAAAGCAGGATGGTCTTTCTCCTCCTGGTTCCCAGACTATGACATCCATGGTTTTCATTTATAACTTAACAGTTTGATTCATCTGATCACAGAATAGTGATCTGGATCAGAGAAGGTGGCAGTGTTTCTGCGTTGATATACAGCTTCTTTTCTACATGATAGAGCTTTCACTTACATTTTTCGATTGCATGACAGAAAACTAGGCTTTTCTCAAGCATTACCATCAGAACAACGCTGCCGATCTCTTCTCAATATTGTTTTTAATGCAGTGCCACCTGAGGGCTTGTAGATCATAAACATCCAGTATTGATAGTCGACCTTGTCACTTAAGTACATGGTTTGCACCAGAATTTCTGAACCTTTGATATCACCGTGTATTTTCAAAAATAAGCCCTACCCCGAAAATAAGCCCTAGCAGGAATTTTCAGCGCAAGACTTAAATATAAGACCTACCCCGAAAATAAGCCCTA
Source organism: Anomaloglossus baeobatrachus (assembly GCF_048569485.1). Taxonomy (NCBI): domain Eukaryota; kingdom Metazoa; phylum Chordata; class Amphibia; order Anura; family Aromobatidae; genus Anomaloglossus; species Anomaloglossus baeobatrachus. Next base: position 11,888,490 of record NC_134355.1, on the reverse strand, counting down.
GTCGCAGTTTAATAACGAAGTGTCCATACAGCTAACAAAAAGTTAAAGAATACTGCAGGACACTTAATTATAGAAAGCAAACACCTCCCAAAAGAGAGAAGACAGAAGACTCCACCATCATACTCACCAGACGCTGGCCGACCGGGTGGACCTACGGTGGAATGCACACACAGACACATCAGTGCTGTGAATGTCATCTGAGTGGGTGCTGGTGTGGAGCTCCCTATGGTGGCCAGGAATGGTAATGAAGCGGAGTCTGAATCTGTGACTCAAACAGGTGATGGAATTAATTAGGAATCCAGGAAGTCCTATTGCACCTCAGACTAGTGTATTTAGGAGAGCAGTATCTGCCTGGCGGCCGCTGATGGTGAATATTTCCTGCTGCTTCTGAAGATGGCTGGGAGTTTTCCCTTCAGTTTCTCCCATTTATTCTGTGCCTGAATCTACTCCAGATAAGTATACTAGTTTCTGCACTTAAGAGTGTTTCTGCTTATTCCATTTTGTTCTGTGTTTGGTTTCTTGTTTGGGAGGATTGGTCTGTCTGCTTTTTGTGAGCAGGGCAGTTCCTCCAGCAAGAAAGGGAGCTTGCTCCCTATTCATGTTTGGATTATTTGCACTTTAGAATATTATTTGTTCTGTGATTTGGTTTCTTCCCATTATATCTGCAGTTCTGTTTAAAGTGTCTGGCACAAGAGTACATGATATAGTGGAAGAGAGACCGTGTGGTCTCAGATCTTTTTTCTATCAGGAGTTTGGTATTTTTTGCAGGGTTTTTTGCTGGCCGCAATCAGTTATCTTTCCTGTCCTGTCGTATCTAGTAAGTCGGTCTTCACCTTTGCTAATCTATATTTTCTGTGTATTGTGTTTCCTTACATCACCGTTGTTGCATGTTGGAGGCTTGCTATTTCTTTGGGGACTGCTCCGACGCAAGTTAGGATTCCTCATTTCTATCTTTGAGGTGTAGCAAGTTTCTCCGGCAGTAACGAGGTGTCTAGGTGTGTTAGGAACATCCCACTGCTACTTCTAGTGTTGTCTGATAGGGAATTGCAGTCAGTTTAGTTCTAACTACTCTTGTGGTTTTGTTTTTTCCTGATTAATGGGACTTTGTGATTGTCCATAGTTACCAGTTCATAACACATCAGATTGCACACCCACACACATCAGATCATGCACACATCAGATCACGTGCACACACACCACATCCGGCAATACCGATTACTTCCAGTCTTCAGGGGAAGATGGGACACAGTGCAGTGGAGCATTGATGCATTCCCCCGCAACTACTCACACTCAACTGCACTGCATCCCATGTACCCCTGCTGGCCGAAAGCAATCAGTATTCCCAGATGTGGGGTGGGGGTGGGTGTGTGTGTGTGTGTGTGTGTGTGTGTGTGTGTAATCTGATCTGTGATTGTGTGTGCGATCTGATGTCTGTCAGCCAAAAGCAGGGGAGGACATCATTGAGCATTCCTGCTGGGAGCACCTGCTGAAGATCACAAAAGGATCTGGGATCCACGCAGATGTCCAGGCTCTGGTAAGTAGGATTCACCTGGGAAAGGGGGAGTCTGCTTTTTTGGTGGGGTAAGCCTCCCCCAACCATAGAACAAGCCCGCCCCAAAAATAAACCCCAGCACATTTTTCAGGGCAAAAAAAATAATATGACTGTCTTATTTTCGGAGAAACACGTTATGTGCCTTAGATGGTAAATATTCAAAGTCTGTGTAATTTTAGGTTAAGGGGCCATTTTATGAAATTTTGGAGACTCACTTGATTATAGATTAGTGAACCTCCGACCATCTTTGCCTCTGAGAGACTCTGCCTTTCTATCATTAACTTTTTATACAATCATGCGACTTATTAGACAGTACCAATTTTCCAGTGTTTTATTAATCCTATACCAATTTTTTGAGCAGTGTGGCTGTCATCAGTTTTTAAATGTTATTTTTTTTTTATAAAAAGGAATGTCAAACATTCAGTTTCTGTTCTGATGTGAATAAAATATGACTAAGATTTTAAAATCATTGTGTTCTTGTTTTTTTACATTTTACATAACATCCCAAGTCTTTTAGAATTGGGGTTGCATTTTATCCTCCCTTGCACAATGCTGGATTCACAGCTACACTGCTGAATGCTGCTGTATAATGTCCTCCATACTGCTGCTGCTTCCGAACAGGAGAGCAGCAATCAAATGTCTGTGTATTGCAAACATCATAGCAGATAGTTTCCACCCACCAGCTGAGACAACTGAAGATTTAAAAAGTCTGTAAAAACGTTGCAAGAATTGACATGCTGCAGTTTTCAAAAAGGCAGCACTGTCAATTTAGTCAGTAAAAGAGAAAGCAATTGTGTGCTGGAGATTTCTGAAATATCAGCTTTTGCTGGTAATGTAAAAGGCAGCTTTTAATTTGCCTAAGAATGCATCAAAAAAGCAATGTGTGAACATAGCCTTAGGGTATGTTCACATATCAGATTTTTGCTGTGTGGCACAATCCGGCGCTTTGCGGGAAAAACTCATCTTTTTTTTGCCACCGGGTGCGGTTTTTCCTCAGACTTTTATTAGCGCCGGATTGTGCCGCATGTACTTGCGTTTGATCCGTTTTTTGCCGGATGCGGCAAAAATCATCACTCCGGCGGCCGCACAGGACACAGAGAGCAACAATTTTTTGCCAGCAGCAAAAAAACTGCATAGCGCCGGGTGCGGCGCTGTGCATAATGAAAGTCTATGCGCGCCGCATACGGTGGCATGCCTCAAACGCCGGAAGCATGTACCGGATTCGGTTTTTACTTCTGAGCATGCCCAGAAGTGATATAAATTCATTGCTTGCCAAAAAAATCACTCACTCTCTCATTCACTGACTCATTCACTCACTCACCGATACAGCGCTGCACGGCTGTCACTCCTCTGGCAGGTTCTCCTGATTTGAAAATGCCGGCCGCCCATTATTCAATCTCGTATTCACTGCTTCCCCCGCCCACCGGCGCCTATGATTGGTTGCAGTGAGACAGCTGTCACTCAGCGTGGGGGCATGTCTGACTGCAATCAATCACAACTGCTGGTGGGCGGGTCTATATCTTGCAGTAAAATAAATAAATAATTTTAAAAAAACGGCATGCGGACCGCCCCAATTTTGATACCGGCCAAGATAAAGCTACACGGCTGAAGGCTGGTATTCTCAGGATGGGGATCTCCACGTTATGGGGAGCCCCCCAGCCTAAAAATATCAGCCAGCAGCCGCCCGAAATTGCCGCATCCATTAGATGCGACAGTCCCGGGACTCTACGCGGCTCATCCTGAATTGCCCTGGTGCGGTGGCAATCGGAATAATAAGGGGTTAATCATGGCAAGCGTCTATGAGACACCCCCATTGATTAACCTGTAAATAAACACATACACCCAAAAAAACACTTTATTTGGAATAAAAGAAAAAAAAAAAAAAAACATTTTATTAAAATCCCCAAATACCCCTCCAGGTCCGACGTAATCCACAGAGGTCCCCCGATGCTTTCAGCTCTGCTACATGAAGCTGACAGGAGCAGCAGTAGAACACCGCCGCTCTCTATCAGCTTCATGCAGCAACTGATGGGAGTCACGCTGTCAGCGGTGACGTCACTGAGGTAGTGCCGGGGCGTGTGCGGTGATGATGCATGCGGTAGTGCAGGGGCGTGTGCGGTGATGATGCATGCGGTAGTGCAGGGGCGTGTGCGGTGATGATGCATGCGGTAGTGCAGGGGCGTGTGCGGTGATGATGCATGCGGTAGTGCAGGGGCGTGTGCGGTGATGATGCATGCGGTAGTGCAGGGGCTGTTTGTTTTTTTTTTACCGGATCCGTCGCATCAGTTTTTACACAATCTGAGACGGATCCGTTGCATCAGGCACAAACCTAATTGGAAAAAACAGATGTGTGAACTTAGCCTTAATCTTCTACAACCTTTCTATCCTGTATCACTCAAAGGCACATGAATGACACTGACTGGCCATGAAGACACATTTCACAGAAGGAAGGACCATTTATCCTAAATTTGCCTCAATACAAGGAGAGACTTGTGCACCACTCCCCAAGTGGTGGGATCCAGCCCTCCCCCCATCTATCCCAGACTGTATTAACATACTGTAGCCTTATTTAACTTTCCTTTGCTATGAAGATTTTTATGTTTTATTAGGTTCTTGATGACACGATGTTAAATGGACGGCTTATTTGTATATCTTGGCTCGGTTCCTCTTGTGTAAGTGCCGTGATAACACTAAACAGAAAACTCACTGAGGTTTATGTGAAACTAAGCTCAGCTCTTGACATATTATCATAGTTCACTGAGGTTCAAAATGCGGTGTGGAAAGAAATCCAAATAAATACTTGGAAGAAGTACAAGGAAGGGTCTGCGGGATCGCGATATACTCAGTAACATACTGCCATCCTGTGGCTGAGTGCAGGCGGTGCAGGTGATAACAAGCAGAGCTGTCCAACTCCTGAATGCACAGGGTGGATATAGCCTATGCATTTCATGTATTCCCATTGGAGATGAGTAAAGCTGTGCTAATTAGATGTATCAAGGTTCCATCTAATCTAGGAACCTCTGTCTATTAGTGATACTAATTTATACTAATTTGCATTTAATCAGTTCAGAATGTATTTTATTATTTGTGTTTCTTGTGTCCTACTGGATAATTAGGAGGAGGTTTAGGACTTTTCTGCCTTTGAGCTGGAATGGCGTCAACTATACCAAGATCTACATTGTAATCAAAAAGATTCCCCATTGCAAAATTGGAAAAGTTATATTATTGTTACACAGAACCAGCAAAAGATTGGTTGCAAATAGACACGAGGGAGCAAAAAAAAATATGAGAAAAAAAAATGACATTAATGGCTAAACATACGAGAAGAAGGTTAAGCCATTATCCTCCAGTGCTGTCAAATTCCAGAACTAAACCCAAAAGAAAAAAAAAAAAAAAAACACAACTCAAAATGAGCGAATACCCCATAATGAAGTAAAAGTGTCACAAATCAGCCTCTCACTGGGTCATTAGGCCTCTGAGTGACAGCTCAGCCGCCCAATCAGTGGCCGGGGCGTGCTGGACTGCCAGGATTGCGAGTTATAGTCCAGATGCCCAATCTGGCCAGGTCGCTGGCTGGATAAATATCTGGCTATTTAGCTGGCCGACCATCGTACTTTTTTCAGTCTTAGCTAACTCTGGAGTGAGTACCTCTTGATTGCTGACCTGAACTAAGAATTGCCTTTTGACTACTCTCTTGGATTGCCACTTTTGTCTTTGATGCATTCCGACCTGTTATCTGACCCTGGGCTTGGCCTCTGACTATCCATTTTGTATTCTTCCTCTGTCTTTTTGCTTAATCCCCTGGTTTTACCTCGGACTTCTTGACCTCCTGTCTCACTTGTCCAAGAGAAGTGACTCAGAATCACATGTAGAAAGCAGAAGACCGGTCTAGAAGGAGGAGCACAGAGTAATGCAGAGGACAGGTCTAGGAGGAGGAGCACAGAGTAATGTAGAAGGCAGAGGACATGTCTAGGAGGAGGAGCACAGAGTAATGTAGAAAGCAGAGGACAGGTCTAGGAGGAGAAGGAGCACAGAGTAATGTAGAAGGCAGAGGACAGGTCTAGAAGGAGGAGCACAGAGTAATGTAGAAGGGAGAGGACAGGTCTAGGAGGAGGAGCACAGAGTAATGCAGAGGACAGGTCTAGGAGGAGAAGGAGCACAGAGTAATGTAGAAGGCAGAGGACAGGTCTAGGAGGAGAAGGAGCACAGAGTAATGTAAAAGGCAGAGGACATGTCTAGGAGGAGGAGCACAGAGTAATGTAGAAGGCAGAGGACAGGTCTAGGAGGAGAAGGAGCACAGAGTAATGTAGAAGGCAGAGGACAGGTCTAGAAGGAGGAGCGCAGAGTAATGTAGAAAGCAGAGGACAGGTCTAGGAGGAGAAGGAGCACAGAGTAATGTAGAAGGCAGAGGACAGGTCTAGAAGGAGGAGCACAGAGTAATGTAGAAGGCAGAGGACAGGTCTAGGAGGAGGAGCACAGAGTAATGTAGAAGGCAGAGGACAGGTCTAGAAGGAGGAGCACAGAGTAATGTAGAAGGGAGAGGACAGGTCTAGGAGGAGGAGCACAGAGTAATGCAGAGGACAGGTCTAGGAGGAGAAGGAGCACAGAGTAATGTAGAAGGCAGAGGACAGGTCTAGGAGGAGAAGGAGCACAGAGTAATGTAGAAGGCAGAGGACAGGTCTAGGAGGAGGAGCACAGAGTAATGTAGAAGGGAGAGGACAGGTCTAGGAGGAGGAGCACAGAGTAATGTAGAAGGCAGAGGACAAGTCTAGGAGGAGAAGGAGCACAGAGTAATGTAGAAGGGAGAGGACAGGTCTAGGAGGAGGAGCACAGAGTAATGCAGAGGACAGGTCTAGGAGGAGAAGGAGCACAGAGTAATGTAGAAGGCAGAGGACATGTCTAGGAGGAGGAGCACAGAGTAATGTAGAAGGCAGAGGACAGGTCTAGAAGGAGGAGCACAGAGTAATGTAGAAGGCAGAGGACAGGTCCAGGAGGCAGAGCACAGAGTAATGTAGAAGGCAGAGGACATGTCTAGGAGGAGGAGCACAGGGTAATGTAGAAGGCAGAGGACAGGTCCAGGAGGAGGAGCACAGAGTAATGTAGAAGGCAGAGAACAGGTCTAGGAGGAGAAGGAGCACAGAGTAATGTAGAAGGCAGAGGACAGGTCTAGGAGGAGGAGCACAGAGTAATGCAGAGGACAGGTCTAGGAGGAGGAGCACAGGGTAATGTAGAAGGCAGAGGACAGGTCTAGGAGGAGGAGCACAGAGTAATGTAGAAGGCAGAGAACAGGTCTAGGAGGAGAAGGAGCACAGAGTAATGTAGAAGGCAGAGGACAGGTCTAGGAGGAGGAGCACAGAGTAATGCAGAGGACAGGTCTAGGAGGAGGAGCACAGAGTAATGTAGAAGGCAGAGGACAGGTCTAGGAGGACGAGCACAGAGTAATGTAGAAGGCAGAGGGCAGATCTAGGAGGAGGAGCACAGAGTAATGTAGAAGGCAGAGGACAGGTCTAGAAGGAGGAGCACAGAGTAATGTAGAAGGCAGAGGACAGGTCTAGGAGGAGGAGCACAGAGTAATGTAGAAGGCAGAGGACAGGTCTAGGAGGAGGAGCACAGAGTAATGTAGAAGGCAGAGGACAGGTCTAGGAGGAGGAGGACAGAGTAATGTAGAAGGCAGGGGACAGGACTAGAAGGAGGAGCACAGAGTAATGTAGAAGGCAGGGGACAGGACTAGAAGGAGGAGCACAGAGTAATGTAGAAGGCAGGGGACAGGACTAGGAGGAGCACAGAGTAATGTAGAAGGCAGAGGACAGGTCTAGAAGAAGGAGCACAGAGTAATGTAGAAGGCAGAGGACAGGTCTAGAAGGAGGAGCACAGAGTAATGTAGAAGGCAGAAGACCGGTCTAGAAGGAGGAGCACAGAGTAATGCAGAGGACAGGTCTAGGAGGAGAAGGAGCACAGAGTAATGTAGAAGGCAGAGGACATGTCTAGGAGGAGGAGCACAGAGTAATGTAGAAGGCAGAGGACAGGTCTAGGAGGAGAAGGAGCACAGAGTAATGCAGAGGACAGGTCTAGGAGGAGGAGAAGGAGCACAGAGTAATGTAGAAGGCAGAGGACATGTCTAGGAGAAGGAGCACAGAGTAATGTAGAAGGCAGAGGACAGGTCTAGGAGGAGGAGCACAGAGTAATGTAGAAGGCAGAGGACAGGTCTAGGAGGAGAAGGAGCACAGAGTAATGTAGAAGGCAGAGGACAGGTCTAGGAGGAGGAGCACAGAGTAATGTAGAAGGCAGAGGACAGGTCTAGGAGGAGGAGCACAGAGTAATGTAGAAGGCAGAGGACAGGTCTAGAAGGAGGAGCACAGAGTAATGTAGAAGGGAGAGGACAGGTCTAGGAGGAGGAGCACAGAGTAATGTAGAAGGCAGAGGACAGGTCTAGGAGGAGAAGGAGCACAGAGTAATGTAGAAGGCAGAGGACAGGTCTAGGAGGAGGAGCACAGAGTAATGCAGAGGACAGGTCTAGGAGGAGGAGCACAGAGTAATGTAGAAGGCAGAGGACAGGTCTAGGAGGAGGAGCACAGAGTAATGTAGAAGGCAGAGGACAGGTCTAGAAGGAGGAGCACAGAGTAATGTAGAAGGCAGAGGACAGGTCTAGGAGGAGGAGCACAGAGTAATGTAGAAGGCAGAGGACAGGTCTAGGAGGAGGAGCACAGAGTAATGTAGAAGGCAGGGGACAGGACTAGAAGGAGGAGCACAGAGTAATGTAGAAGGCAGGGGACAGGACTAGAAGGAGGAGCACAGAGTAATGTAGAAGGCAGAGGACAGGTCTAGAAGGAGGAGCACAGAGTAATGTAGAAGGCAGAGGACAGGTCTAGAAGGAGGAGCACAGAGTAATGTAGAAGGCAGAGGACAGGTCTAGAAGGAGGAGCACAGAGTAATGCAGAGGACAGGTCTAGGAGGAGGAGCACAGAGTAATGCAGAGGACAGGTCTAGGAGGAGGAGCACAGAGTAATGTAGAGGTCAGAGGACAGGTCTAGGAGGAGGAGCACAGAGTAATGCAGATGACAGGTCTAGAAGGAGGAGGACAGAGTCATGTAGAAGGGAGAGGACAGGTCTAGTAGGAGGAGCACAGAGTCATGTAGAAGGCAGAGGACAGGTCTAGGAGGAGGAGCACAGAGTAATGTAGAAGGCAGAGGACAGGTCTAGAAGGAGGAGCACAGAGTAATGTAGAAGGCAGAGGACAGGTCTAGGAGGAGGAGCACAGAGTAATGTAGAAGGCAGAGGACAGGTCTAGAAGGAGGAGCACAGAGTAATGTAGAAGGCAGAGGACAGGTCTAGGAGGAGGAGCACAGAGTAATGTAGAAGGCAGAGGACAGGTCTAGGAGGAGGAGCACAGAGTAATGTAGAAGGCAGAGGACAGGTCTAGAAGGAGGAGCACAGAGTAATGTAGAAGGCAGAGGACAGGTCTAGAAGGAGGAGCACAGAGTAATGCAGAAGGCAGAGGACAGGTCTAGGAGGAGAAGCACAGAGTAATTCAGAAGGCAGAAGACAGGTCTAGGAGGAGAAGCACAGAGTAATGCAGAAGGCAGAGGACAGGTCTAGGAGGAGAAGCACAGAGTAATGCAGAAGGCAGAGGACAGGTCTAGGAGGAGAAGCACAGAGTAATGCAGAAGGCAGAGGACAGGTCTAGGAGGAGAAGCACAGAGTAATGCAGAAGGCAGAAGACAGGTCTAGGAGGAGAAGCACAGAGTAATGCAGAGGACAGGTCTAGGAGGAGGAGCACAGAGTAATGTAGAGGTCAGAGGACAGGTCTAGAAGGAGGAGCACAGAGTAATGCAGAGGACAGGTCTAGAAGGAGAAGGACAGAGTAATGTAGAAGGGAGAGGACAGGTCTAGGAGGAGGAGCACAGAGTAATGCAGAGGACAGGTCTAGGAGGAGATGGAGCACAGAGTAATGTAGAAGGCAGAGGACATGTCTAGGAGGAGGAGCACAGAGTAATGTAGAAGGCAGAGGACAGGTCTAGGAGGAGAAGGAGCACAGAGTAATGTAGAAGGCAGAGGACAGGTCTAGGAGGAGGAGCACAGAGTAATGCAGAGGACAGGTCTAGGAGGAGGAGCACAGAGTAATATAGAAGGCAGAGGACAGGTCTAGGAGGACGAGCACAGAGTAATGTAGAAGGCAGAGGGCAGATCTAGGAGGAGGAGCACAGAGTAATGTAGAAGGCAGAGGACAGGTCTAGAAGGAGGAGCACAGAGTAATGTAGAAGGCAGAGGACAGGTCTAGGAGGAGGAGCACAGAGTAATGTAGAAGGCAGAGGACAGGTCTAGGAGGAGGAGCACAGAGTAATGTAGAAGGCAGGGGACAGGACTAGAAGGAGGAGCACAGAGTAATGTAGAAGGCAGAGGACAGGTCTAGAAGGAGGAGCACAGAGTAATGTAGAAGGCAGAGGACAGGTCTAGAAGGAGGAGCACAGAGTAATGTAGAAGGCAGAGGACAGGTCTAGAAGGAGGAGCACAGAGTAATGCAGAGGACAGGTCTAGGAGGAGGAGCACAGAGTAATGCAGAGGACAGGTCTAGGAGGAGGAGCACAGAGTAATGTAGAGGTCAGAGGACAGGTCTAGGAGGAGGAGCACAGAGTAATGCAGATGACAGGTCTAGAAGGAGGAGGACAGAGTCATGTAGAAGGGAGAGGACAGGTCTAGTAGGAGGAGCACAGAGTCATGTAGAAGGCAGAGGACAGGTCTAGGAGGAGGAGCACAGAGTAATGTAGAAGGCAGAGGACAGGTCTAGAAGGAGGAGCACAGAGTAATGTAGAAGGCAGAGGACAGGTCTAGGAGGAGGAGCACAGAGTAATGTAGAAGGCAGAGGACAGGTCTAGAAGGAGGAGCACAGAGTAATGTAGAAGGCAGAGGACAGGTCTAGGAGGAGGAGCACAGAGTAATGTAGAAGGCAGAGGACAGGTCTAGGAGGAGGAGCACAGAGTAATGTAGAAGGCAGAGGACAGGTCTAGAAGGAGGAGCACAGAGTAATGTAGAAGGCAGAGGACAGGTCTAGAAGGAGGAGCACAGAGTAATGCAGAAGGCAGAGGACAGGTCTAGGAGGAGAAGCACAGAGTAATTCAGAAGGCAGAAGACAGGTCTAGGAGGAGAAGCACAGAGTAATGCAGAAGGCAGAGGACAGGTCTAGGAGGAGAAGCACAGAGTAATGCAGAAGGCAGAGGACAGGTCTAGGAGGAGAAGCACAGAGTAATGCAGAAGGCAGAGGACAGGTCTAGGAGGAGAAGCACAGAGTAATGCAGAAGGCAGAAGACAGGTCTAGGAGGAGAAGCACAGAGTAATGCAGAGGACAGGTCTAGGAGGAGGAGCACAGAGTAATGTAGAGGTCAGAGGACAGGTCTAGAAGGAGGAGCACAGAGTAATGCAGAGGACAGGTCTAGAAGGAGAAGGACAGAGTAATGTAGAAGGGAGAGGACAGGTCTAGGAGGAGGAGCACAGAGTAATGCAGAGGACAGGTCTAGGAGGAGATGGAGCACAGAGTAATGTAGAAGGCAGAGGACATGTCTAGGAGGAGGAGCACAGAGTAATGTAGAAGGCAGAGGACAGGTCTAGGAGGAGAAGGAGCACAGAGTAATGTAGAAGGCAGAGGACAGGTCTAGGAGGAGGAGCACAGAGTAATGCAGAGGACAGGTCTAGGAGGAGGAGCACAGAGTAATATAGAAGGCAGAGGACAGGTCTAGGAGGACGAGCACAGAGTAATGTAGAAGGCAGAGGGCAGATCTAGGAGGAGGAGCACAGAGTAATGTAGAAGGCAGAGGACAGGTCTAGAAGGAGGAGCACAGAGTAATGTAGAAGGCAGAGGACAGGTCTAGGAGGAGCACAGAGTAATGTAGAAGGCAGAGGACAGGTCTAGGAGGAGGAGCACAGAGTAATGTAGAAGGCAGAGGACAAGTCTAGGAGGAGGAGCACAGAGTAATGTAGAAGGCAGAGGACAGGTCTAGAAGGAGGAGCACAGAGTAATGTAGAAGGCAGAGGACAGGTTCTTTAATTATACAAAGTATTTTTCAGTAGTACTGTTAGCGGTTTAGAATTTTAGACAGTGGAGTCTATGGAAGAACTGGAGATTCACGAATTTTCAATTCTTGATTAGCCCCTTCACGGCCAATGACGCACTGGTTCGTCATTAGTCATGTAGCAGTGATCACCGCCAGCTGCTGTGGTGAGCCAGCGGTGATCTCCGCACATGTCTGGTGATTTGAACAGCAGACATGTGAGGCTAATAGGCGCGTGTGGATCCTCGATCCACCTTCGCCTGCTTGCCACTTAGCGCAATTTAAATGGCTGCTGCAGGAAACACACCGTTCCTCACCGCCATCGGCAGCCCCGTGTCATGATTACGGGGAGCAGATGGTTGCCATGGTAGCTTGAGGTCATTTCATGACCTTTGATGCTGCCATGACGTACTTCCTGTAAGAGCCGACAGAGCACCGACCCTTACAAGAGAGCTGCATTTCTGCTGATTAAAACTGTGAAGCTCTTATCAGCAGAAATGCACAAGCGATCAGACTGCAGATCCTTATAGTCCCCTAGGGAAAATAGTAAACTAAATAAAAACAAAAAAAAGTTTAAAAATATGAGAAAACTTAAATGATCAAATCACCGACCATTTACCCCATTGAAATAAAACAGTTAAATAAAAAATATACGTATATTTGGGATTGCCACATTCAGAAATGCTCAATATACCAAAATAAAAAAAAAAAAAAATCGATTAATCTGATTGATACACGGCATGGTGAGAAAAAAAAATCCAAATGCCAAAATTAAGTTGTTTGGTCGCCGCCAAAATATTTTAAATGCAATAACAGGAGAACAAAACATAGCATCTGCACAAAAATGATATCATTAAAAATGCCAGCTCAAGATGCCAAAAATAAGCCGCTACTGAACCCCAGATACCCCAAAAAAATAACGCTACGGGCCTCGGAAAATGGCGCAAAAAGCGCAATTCTTTTTCTGGACAAACTTCTAATTTTTTTTTTAACCCCTTAGATAAAAGTAAACCTGTACATGTTTGGTATCTACAAACTCGTACCGAACTGAGGCATCACACGGACACGTTAGTTTTACCATATAGTGAACATGGGGAATACAATATCCCAAAAACAATTGTGCTTTATTTTTGCAATTTCACTGCACTTGGAATTTTTTTTCCCCATTTTCCAGTAAACTATATGGAAAAACTAAGGGTTTCATTCAAAAGTACAACTCATCCCACTAAAAACAAGCCCACATATAGCAAACTTAAAAAAAGAAAGAAAAATACAAAAAGTTAAGGCTTGCAGAAGAAGGGGAGGGGAAAAAAAAACAAACAAAAAACTGAAATGAAAACGGAAAATGGCCTAGGGGTGAAGGGGTTAATGTCCTACAGCTCCTTCCTCACTATGCTGGGTCTGGGAGTGTGGAGCGAGCTGCAGAGGAAAGTCAGCACCCTGCCTGGCATATGTCAGCTGTTTAACACAGCTGGCACCTTCCTGTAACAACAGCAACCAGAGCAAACTCTGATCACTACTGCGTAACCACTAAAATGTCATTTTTGACACCGGCATTTAAATGAACCGATTGCGGCTTCCAAAATCCAACCTCCCCTCTGAATGGGATTGCCAATAGGTTGACATTGATGAAGAACTGTTGAATGCCCCTCCATGGCTGCCATCTTTGCCCTCTATTGAAAAAATGAATTATCAGATTCATAAAACTGAAATATCTTAATATTGTAATATATGGTGGAAACGATCAAGTGCCCTTTGAAAACAAAAAAATAATCTTTGGATTGAAAAAAAAAAAAGAAATCTAAAAAATGTATAAAAATACAAAATCACTTAAATCGACAGCCTTCTGCTGATGAAAATGTTTAGTTTTGTTTGTTTTTCCCCCCCACTACTGAGAACTAAAAGAAATTCTTGTTGCAGGATAATATTACCGGCACCTCCTTGTGACTTACGCAGCACCCTAGCACCCCGGAGGAGACCAGTCATTTCATTACTGCACGTCCATTATTCTCCTCTTCTGAAGTCTGGCACATGAATTGTTTTAATATATAAATGGCAAATAACAGAATCAAGAATGGAGCCTCACAGCAACATTGGAATAATATCAGCTCCAGGTCAGCAATGTTCCTGCTGCTTTCTCATAATTAAGGAACATTGAACTTTTATTTAAAAGAGAAATGCTATAACTATTAGGCCGACTACAGGGGACCATAGCACAACCATGGTGTAAGATTCCTATTAGATACGCACGCATTTCGCAGACACCTGGGTAACGTGTCTTAGCTTCTCCTGTATTTGATCGGTTTTGCATTGCAATCACATCAGCTGCAAATGTATTTCACGTTCTTGTGCGCGGATTATGGATGAGTCCAGACATTGTCTTGGTGCATTTTTTATGGAGTTAGGCTGTGTGCGCACTTTGCGTCGAGGTAGCTGCAGTTCTAAACGCATCCTCTGGCAGAAATTGTCTGTCAAATTTGTTTTTGACCACAAAAACACTATAAATACACTTGCGTTTTGACCGCATTTGTACTGAGATTTACATGCTTTTTCATTGCTTAAAGTCAGATGTGTTTTGAATATGAATACACTACTAAATAAAGTTTAAACATTCAAACCCTATGAAAAAAAACGGAAAAAAATGATAAATATGATTAAAAATCATACACAAAATAACTAATTTTATTAAAATTATAACTATTTTGTAATATTTATGCAAAAAACAACATTAAATTATGGATTTTCATTAATTTAATTGTTGGACTGTGTGTGTGTGTGTGTGTGTGTGTGTGTGTGTGTAAAGGCACATATTCCCATATTATAAAGTCAAAAACGCATGCATGTATTTTATCAAAAAAAGCATGTTTTCTGCATCCAAAAAGCATGTAAAACGCTGGGATTTTGACATTTCTCATTGACTCCAATGTTAGCAAAACGCTGCTAAAATGGCAAAAACAATTGACATGCTGCTTCTTTAAACACTGAGTTTTTGCCAAAATTTCTGCAACTGAAACGTTTTTAACTGCATTGTGCACACAAGAAATCACAATTACCCATAGACTTTGCTTGAAAATCAAAACGCATGCATTTTGCCATTAAAACGCTCCAGTTGAAAACGCTGCGGAAACGCATGAAAAAACGCAAAGTGCGCACATAGCCTAAAACTGATTCTAATTAGAGTTGATGTGAATAGATTTGCAGGACCTGGTCCATCATCAGAGCTCTGACAGCTGAACCGTGAACCCAAGAACCGGCTCCGACCCGACAGCTTCTTTGGCTCTTTTGATCAACCGCTGTGACGAGACATCACATGTGCGCCAGGCCAATTAATCAAATGAGCCGCAAATGACATTAGAAAGTAGGTGGTCCTCAAGGCTAGTGCTAAGTCGCCACAGATTACTGATTCTCTATTCCGTCCTCCCCGGCCCAGGAGATGTGGTATGGTCATACCATTCTGTACGGTCAGACACGGCCATTACACAGCGCACAGCAGGGACACATACGGTAAATAGGATCTCAGCACAGGAGCATTTTATATAACATCCAATTAATGAAATTATTATTATTTGTAACTTTAAAATTAACTTTGTTCATGGGAAAACCCCCTTTAACTTTCCATGGTTTTATCTTTTGAGGATCAACATAAACACAATGATTGTGCACTAAACTTGCAAAAGGAGTAAAAGAAAAAAAAAAAAAAAGTGAAAAATTGTTCATCCTTCAACCAGTAAAAAGGGACACATCAATAAGGCAACATTTTCATGATCAGTTGAGTTTGACACAGCAACATTTCTGCATCATCCCTACACTTTGGTTTACTTGCGTTTTTTCATTGCATTTTTGACGCTGCCTTTGTCTCGGTTTGCTGTGTCAGCCTTTAAATAAAGTAGCTTTGTTTTTTAAACTTTCTGGCATTGACATTAGGTGCGGATTACATGCGTTTTTGGTGCATTGCTGCTGCGTTAATGCACTAAAAAACATATGCGTGTCTATTACTTGTAGATTTTGTGCATCTAATGCAAGTCTCGGGAGAAATCCGCACAGAACACTCAGCGTTCCCGCAAGAGAAATTGACATGCTGTAAAAACGCTCCACAGGTGATAAAGAAAAGAAAAAGCGTAGACATGAGATTTTTATTTATCCCATTCACTATGTTCTTACTGTAAAACGCTGCATTCAGAACGCGAGTAACACTGATCATGGGAACGTACCCTAATACAACATGCTGGCTCAGTGGGTAACATCATACAGTGGCTCAGTGGGTAACATCATACAGTGGCTGAGTGGGTAACATCATACACTAACGCTCAGCAGGTAGCACCGTACAATAACGCTCAGCGGGTAGCGCCGTACAATAACGCGCAGCGGGTAGCGCCGTACAATAACGCCCAGCGGGTAGCGCCGTACAATAACGCCCAGCGGGTAGCGCCGTACAATAACGCCCAGCGGGTAGCGCCGTACAATAACGCCCAGCGGGTAGCACCATACAATAACGCCCAGCAGGTAGAACCATACGCTGGCTTACTGTTTAGATTGTGAGCCTCAATGAGGCCTGACAATGAGGTTTGTAAAGCGCTATATAAGAGTAAAAATAACTATATGATGTGCCGTATGTCCTTTTATCACGTCAGTATGTCACCTGTTTTAGGAAGAGGTTAAACTCAGTTTTTGCATGTAACCGCTCCTCCCCCTCCATGTACAGCACCATGGAATCAATGGTGCTCTAAAAATAAATCTGTATGTTTTTTTTTTAATTTTTCACATCAACAATTTTTTAAAAAAGTAAAAGGCTCAATACAATTTTCTATGAAACCTTTGTTTGAATACAGTGTCTGTATACAGGTGTGTACATCTTTATTCATCTGGTCACAATCTTGGCAGTATCTGGAGGCTGCTGCTATTTTCCGGCAGCGGCCCCTGCACCGGAGCACAGACAGGCCAGTATTCATGGGTCCACATTTTCACCTCTGGAATCCCTATATAATTTGGCAGAACAGGGTCTCCTCGCTCCGATGCAGGATGGAAAAGGAGTAGACTAAGTGGAGAAGTGGCCAAGAGATAGTTATATCTTTTTTTCCTTTACATCCCCCATTATTATGTTCCTGGTCTCAGAGCACAGGAAGGAAAATTCAGTTTGAATTCAATTTCTTTGCTGTAAATTTAATTTCCCTATAAAATCAATGCGACTTGGTGAATTCTAATTTTGGCCGATTGGATCATCTCTAACCCATAATAATGTTTCAAGGCTCTTCCACAGGTCAGACATGGACTTACAGGACAAACACCTTCTGGGGGCAAGTGAAGTCCCCATAGACTCTATACCAGCTGGATCTCTGCAATAAGGACCAGAACACCAATTTAGTTTACTCACTTACAGTACAGACCAAAGGTTTGGACACACTTCATTTAAAGTTTTCTTTATTTTCAGGACTAAAAATTGTAGATTCACATTGAAGGCATCAAAACTATGAATTATCACATGTGGAATGAAATACTTAAAAAAGTGTGAAACAACTGAAAATATGTCTTATATTCTAGGTTCTTCACAGTAGCCACCTTTTGCTTTGATTACTGCTTTGCACACTCTTGGCATTCTCTTGATGAACTTCAAGAGGTAGTCACCGGAAATGGTTTTCCAACAGTCTTGAAGGAGTTCCCAGAGATACTTAGCACTTGTTGGCCCTTTTGCCTTCACTCTGCGGTCCAGCTCACCCCAAACCATCTCGATTGGGTTCAGGTCTGGTGACTGTGGAGGCCAGGTCATCTGGCGTAGCACCCCATCACTCTCCTTCTTAGTCAAATAGCCCTTACACAGCCTGGAGGTGTGTTCGGGGTCATTGTCCTGTTGAAAACTAAATGATGGTCCAACTAAACGCACGCCGCTGCAAGATGCTGTGGTAGCCATGCTGGTTCAGTATGCCTTCAATTTTGAATAAATCCCCAAGTGTCACCAGCAAAGCCCCCCCACACCATCACACCTCCTCCTCCATGCTTCACGGTGGGAACCAGCCATGTAGAGTCCATCCGTTCAGCTTTTCTGCGTCGCACAAAGACACGGTGGTTGGATCCAAAGATCTCAAATTTGGACTCCTCAGACCAAAGCACAGATTTCCACTGGTCTAATGTCCATTCCTTGTGTTCTTTAGCCCAAACAAGTCTCTTCTGCTTGTTGCCTGTCCTTAGCAGTGGTTTCCTAGCAGCTATTTTACCATGAAGGCTGCTGCACAAAGTCTCCTCTTAACAGTTGTTCTAGAGATGTGTCTACTGCTAGAACTCTGTGTGGCATTGACCTGGTCTCTAATCTGAGCTGCTGTTAACCTGTGATTTCTGAGGCTGGTGACTCGGATAAACTTATCCTCCACAGCAGAGGTGACTCTTGGTCTTCCTTTCCTGGGGCGGTCCTCATGTGAGCAGGTTTCTTTGTAGCGTTTGATGGTTTTTGCCACTGCACTTGGTGACACTTTCAAAGTTTTCCCAATTTTTCGGACTGACTGACCTTCATTTCTTAAAGTAATGATGGCCACTCGTTTTTCTTTACTTAGAATTTGTATTATGGCAAGAAAAAAAGCAGCTAACAGTCTATTCAGTAGTACTATCAGCTGTGTATCCACCAGACTTCTGCACAACACAACTGATGGTCCAAACCTCATTTATAAGGCAAGAAATCCCACTTAATAAACCTGACAGGGCGCACCTGTGAAGTGAGAACCATTTCCGGTGACTACCTCTTGAAGCTCATCAAGAGAATGCCAAGAGTGTGCAAAACAGTAATCACAGCAAAAGGTGGCTACTCTGAAGAACCTAGAATATAAGACATATTTTCAGTTGTTTCACACTTTTTTATTAAGTATTTCATTCCACATATGTTAAATGGAACCTGTCACCACTTTTTTGGACTATAAGCTGCAGCCGACGATGGCCGAAAGAGGCGGCTCCAGCACCGAACAACAGAGACGCCCATTAGGCCCTATTCCACCACAGAGCGACCGTTAGGCAAGTATTATAAAGTGTTTTTTATATTGTCACAGCGGCCTGGGCTCTTATATATGCAGCATTCTAACATGCTGTATAAGAGCCCGGTGGTGGTGGCCGCAGCTTATAGTCCAATAAAGTGGTGACAGGTGTGGAGACACGGGGCTCAGTGGGTGCTCTCGTCCACTGAACCGGCCGCCTTTATAAAGACAGCATGGCCCAGGGCTTATCCCAACTGAACGCCCGACCTCCTTAACCGTGGGCAGAACACTACTCAGACAACACAGGGTGAGGGAACCACAATATTAAGACTTTATTGGATCCCCAAAATATTAACGGCATATAACACATAACCAGCAAAACACACAAGTGTAACAGGCAACAGAGTCTCCCCCTTCCGCTGCTCACCAGGGATTTGAATGTCCGTGCCTCAGAGCTTCCAGGGCTACTTACTCCAATCCAGCAGCACCCCGCTTTCGGCGGGCACCCACCTAGAAAGGAATAGCGCCGGATTTAGGAAGCTGTGTGAGGTCTGCAAAGTCTGTAGCCAGGTGACCGATTTGTGCCAACCTGGGTTTCTTCCTTAAGTAGTCCTTGGTTTGATGATATAATCCTGGCAGCCGGAGTCGAAATCCCTAGACTGTGGATATGGTCTCGAATCGGAACCGGAGTCCCTAGATTGAAGCCACAAGGTATCCTGATCCTCTAGCCAGCTCCTAAGAGCTTAAACTGGATCATGCACGCACATCCATCAACAACAACAACAACCTGGTGACTTAAAGAAATTCCCTTTTATAGCCACAGCCTTCCCTTTGGGTACACTGCGGCCTCATCCGATTGGTTGGACAAGATTGCTTCTCCCATTGGATGAATTTCAAGCTGCATGGATAATGTTCATTTAAATGATGTGGGTAGGAAGACTGAGGATATCTACATGGAGCCTGCAAGTCACTGACTAGACAATGGCTACCAAGGTAATTACATTAGCAATACACAACTACATTACAATGATTACTGGAAGGGTGTGGAGAAACAATAGCTAAGCAAACATGAGTTAATACGCAAAAGAACAATACGTCTGGCTGAATGTTAAGAAACTTTAATCCATGTCGTCACAACATGTTCCCTTTAATTCATAGTTTTGATGCCTTCAATGCGAATCTACAACTTTCAGTCATGAAAATTAAGAAAACTCTTTGAATGATGTGTGTCCTAACTTTTGGTCTGTACTGTATATAACGCTATTAATTCCACAGCACTTTCCAGATATCATCATCACTGTCCCCATTGGAGTTCACAATCTACATTCCCTATCAGTCTTTGTAGTGTGGAGGATAGAGGTTGGAAACCCACAAAAACACAGGTAGAACATACAAACTCCTTGCAGATGATGTCCTTTGTGGGATTTAAACCCAGGACCCAAGCGCTGCAAGACTGCAGTGCTAACCACTGAGCTATCCTATGAATACATGGGGTTTATGAAATGGGTCAACCATATAGCCCCATAATACCGATCCCTGGCTATCTCATTGGGTGACTAGAGCCAGCGATTACCAATAAATTGCCTATGGCCCTCCCAGACTGCACCAGACCAATGTCTACTAATAGCGGATATGAGAATAGGGCTGGCTATGGCTGCAGACGGATTTTAACCTCTTCCTAAAGTAAGATGCAAAAGTACGTGTTACGTCAGGTTCGGGCGTATGAAGTGAACTCGGGAGCAGATGCCAGCTGTGCTTTACAGCCGACACTGGCCCCAAACAGCAGTGGTCCGGGGGGGGGGGGGGGGGTTATCGGATTACTGCTAAATCAGAAACCAATCGGTCGCTCATAGGTTCCCCCATAATGCGATTGTGGGGTGCCAATATGCTGGCGGGGGGCCTTCTGAAAGCTGCAGTCGTGGTGCTCCTGTGAAGACCAGCCATGTGTGGCGCCCCTGAGGCTTTAGTTACCACAGGGTACTGCATCTCCCTTAAGATGTAGTACTCATCCCGGCTAAGAAGAGGTTAATCGCTGGTGTTTCTCACATTCACACAACACACACAGTTAGGTGCTTTGCCAACAGGGGGGTAGGGTAGGCTGGTGGTGGCAATCACAAGACATGGGACTTTCCCGGTCACTAGGACAACTACTTGGAGGGCGGGCACCACTTGGGGAACTGGGAAGGAGCATCTTTACACATAGTTAGCCCCGGGCACAGCTTGGGGTGAGAGACACACCTGGGACCTCGGTCCAATCTTTTTACCTCACACTTCTGGGAGCGCCATAGGACCTGTGGCTTTGAGCATCCAGCTCAGCCCGGGCTCTCTACAGCTACACATGATTCCAGGGTCTGCGGAAAGTGCAGGGAACACCCACAGACCGTTCCATATTCCACATACACCGGGATTGGCGGGACCCAACCAGAAAGGACACACAGTGGGAACATCGGCGGTGACCTCGAATTGCTCGGGATCAGCTGCGGCTCATCACAGCGGTGGCCAGTGCTACTGAAGCGGCAACCGGGTTACCTAAAGAACTGTAACACACCTGGAACCTGCAGAGACTGTCTGCCTGTCCTTCCTGGCGCCACCGTCCCGCACTTCGGCATCCACCATTACTACTCCCCTCATCATTCATCAGTCTCCCCAGGGCCCACTCCACCTGTGGAGAGCAGAAACACCTTAGCTGCTACCACCATCAACCCTGGAAGACAGCGACAGCAGCGGCGGCTAATACCTGGCCGCGTACCAAAGGTGGTGTCACGAAATCAAACCATCATCACCCCACCTTTATTGTACACCTCGGGGCCACGAAACCGGGCAAAAGGGCCACCCCGTGACATCCCCCTGACCCGACATTACCGGCCCGGTGACTAGTAGCAAACTTAACCCCTTGCCCCGTGGGTGCTACACATGCACTGGACTTCATAAGAGACCCTGATTTTTGTTATATATTGCAATATAAAAAAGAAGAGCATAGACTGCAAGTTCAAAGTCCACTAAAGAGACTAAAGTTACAAAAAAAAAGTACAGGTAAAATATATCTATGTACCGTGTTAGCCAGTAGCGATAAAAAATTGTTTAAAAGAACTGAAGTCCTCAGTGGTTGGAAAAAAAAAGTAAATCGCCCCATTTTCCCAATTCAGAAATAAGTAAATCGGTTATCGCTGCTCCAGCTATCGAAATATACAGTGACTGAGCTCATACAGTGAACGTAGTCTAGAAAAGAAAATCGAAAACGCCAGAATTTATATTTTTAAAGGTCATTGCAACACTCACAAAAAAAAGCAATAAAAAAAACATATATACCTCAGAATGATGGCAATACATGAGCGCGATACGGAAAAATGAAAAAAAATATAAGCATCACCCAACCCCATCCCCTGAGGAACGGACGTGTTACAGGGTCAGAAAACTCCAGCGCACACACATTATATATCACTACTCGCCCGGTCCAGCTGTAATCACCCGGACCCTGAAAATCACAGCACCGAGCTGATATTACTGGAGAATGAACGCTGTATAAACAAAAAATAACGGCAGATTTGTGTTACTGCAGAAGATCACCGCGCGGGAGATTTATCCGCAGATTTTCAGCAAACTGGTAATGTGAACAGTGGCATTGAAAGCTACAGCTCCTCCTACAGAATATGGCGGCGGCGGGGCCTACAGACGGGACCCCAGCCTCGGGGTGTACAGAGGGGTCAGACGTGAGACCCAACAGAGGACGAGACCCCGCCATCACCGGCTCTATGGGCAGATAACCCCTCAGAGTGTTGTGCCCCGTCACCTGTGTCCGGTTCCCCTCAGAGGAGTGACCGGCCCGGTCCGTATTATCACTACACACACCACGGCACCAGTGGTGTAACATTAAGGCCCCCCAGTAACACTGACTCGGGGGGCCACTGATCACCTACATGCTAATATTACATTCACAAGTTTGCCTCTAATTCTATACAATTATATACGGGGTGGGGGGTGGAAAATGAATGATGAGATGCTTCTTCTGTACATAGAGACAAGTGTATTTGGGTTGGGGGGTAAGTGACACAATACTGCAGAGGGCCCCACCAGGGGATTCTCCGGTCCTCCTGTGGGCCAGTCCGAGCCTGCACGGACACAGGTACACTGCAAGGTGCGGGCATTACATACAAACACGTTCAATGCTCGTTTCTCACACCATTTCCTCGGTCTGACCAGTGCTGCAGCGACTCTGCTATGGCCGTGGCCTCGGCTGCGACTGTTCTTCTAAACAAATAAATGTTACCTCAGCTTTTTCCCGCCTTCTACACTATATATACACGCTGTACGTGTCACGTGTCAGTACTTAGCTGTTTCCAGCCAATCCGAAGGCGCAGGCGGTCGCTGGTGACGTCAGTGGTCGCTAAGCGGAAGCGGCAGTTTCTGGCAGCGGAAGCATCCGGTTTCTTCGGGACTCAGGTGAGGAGCGGGTGCAGCGCTGATCACGTGCCCGCCCGGTAACCGCGACACCGGGGCCCCCTATAAGCTGTGCTGCAGCAGCTGCTGGTTACTGAGAACCTGTGCTCGGTGTAATTTACTCCCGACAGATTCCTGCCACGTGGCCAGCGCCATAATCACTGAGCGGAGCGAGACGAGAAATGTGTGACGGGAGAGAAGACTGTACAGAGGCCCAGCTACCGGGGCATCTAATCCCGGCCAATCACCGGAGGCGGGGTATCTAATCCCGGCCAATCACTGGAGGCGGGGTATCTAATCCCGGCCAATCACCGGAGGCGGGGTATCTAATCCCGGCCAATCACTGGAGGCGGGGTATCTAAACCCTGTGTGATGTCTGCTGTATCCAAATCCCCCCCCGGCCTGTGTGATGCTGCCTGCTGTATCTAATCCCCCCCGGCCTGTGTGATGCTGCCTGCTGTATCTAATCCCCCCGGCTTGTGTGATGCCGTCTGTTGTATCTAATCCCCCCTGGCCTGTGCTGTATCTAATCCCCCTCCCCCATGGCCTGTGTGATGCTGCCTGCTGTATCTAATCCCCCCCGGCCTGTGTGATGCTGCCTGCTGTATCTAATCCCCCCCCCCCCCGGCCTGTGTGATGCTGCCTGCTGTATCTAATCCCCCCGGCCTGTGATTCTGCCTGCTGTATCTAATCCCCCCCCGGCCTGTGATTCTGCCTGCTGTATCTAATCCCCCCCGGCCTGTGATTCTGCCTGCTGTATCTAATCCCCCCACCCCGGCCTGTGATTCTGCCTGCTGTATCTAATCCCCCCCTGGCCTGTGATTCTGCCTGCTGTATCTAATGCCCCCCCCCGGCCTGTGTGACGCTGCCTGCTGTATCTAATGCCCCCCCCCCCGGCCTGTGTGACGCTGCCTGCTGTATCTAATGCTCCCCCCCCCGGCCTGTGTGACGCTGCCTGCTGTATCTAATCCCCCCCCCGGCCTGTGTGACGCTGCCTGCTGTATCTAACCCCCCCCCGGCCTGTGTGACGCTGCCTGCTGTATCTAATCCCCCCCCCGGCCTGTGTGATGCTGCCTGCTGTATCTAATCCCCCCGGCCTGTGTGATGCTGCCTGCTGTATCTAATCCCCCCCCGGCCTGTGTGATGCTGCCTGCTGTATCTAATCCCCCCCCGGCCTGTGTGATGCTGCCTGCTGTATCTAATCCCCCCCCGGCCTGTGTGACGCTGCCTGCTGTATCTAATCCTCCCCCCCCGGCCTGTGTGACGCTGCCTGCTGTATCTAATCCCCCCCCCCGGCCTGTGTGACGCTGCCTGCTGTATCTAATACCCCCCCCCCCGGCCTGTGTGACGCTGCCTGCTGTATCTAATCCCCCCCCGGCCTGTGTGACGCTGCCTGCTGTATCTAATCCCCCCCCCCCCGGCCTGTGTGATGCTGCCTGCTGTCTCTAATCCCCGGCCTGTATGATGCTGCCTGCTGTATCTAATCCCCCTCCCCCACGGCCTGTGTGATGCTGCCTGCTGTATCTAATCCCCCCCCTGGCCTGTATGATGCCGCCTGCTGTATCTAATCCCCCCCCTGGCCTGTATGATGCCGCCTGCTGTATCTAATCCCCCCCCCCCGGCCTGTATGATGCTGCCTGCTGTCTCTAATCCCCCCCGGCCTGTGTGATGCCGCCTGCTGTCTCTAATCCCCGGCCTGTGTGATGCCGCCTGCTGTCTCTAGTCCCCGGCCTGTGTGATGCCGCCTGCTGTCTCTAATCCCCGGCCTGTGTGATGCCGCCTGCTGTCTCTAATCCCCGGCCTGTGTGATGCCGCCTGCTGTCTCTAATCCCCGGCCTGTCTGATGCCGCCTGCTGTCTCTAGTCCCCGGCCTGTGTGATGCTGTCTCTAATCCCCGGCCTGTGTGATGCTGCCTGCTGTCTCTAATCCCCGGCCTGTGTGATGCTGCCTGCTGTCTCTAATCCCCGGCCTGTGTGATGCTGCCTGCTGTCTCTAATCCCCGGCCTGTGTGATGCTGCCTGCTGTCTCTAATCCCCGGCCTGTGTGATGCTGCCTGCTGTCTCTAATCCCCGGCCTGTGTGATGCTGCCTGCTGTCTCTAATCCCCGGCCTGTATGATGCCGCCTGCTGTCTCTAATCCCCAGCCTGTGTGATTCCGTCTGCTATATCTAATCCCCCCCCGGCCTGTATGATGCTGCCTGCTGTCTCTAATCCCCCCCCGGCCTGTATGATGCTGCCTGCTGTCTCTAATCCCCCCGGCCTGTATGATGCTGCCTGCTGTCTCTAATCCCCCCCGGCCTGTATGATGCTTGCTGTCTCTAATCCCCCCCCCGGCCTGTGTGATGCCGCCTGCTGTCTCTAATCCCCCCCGGCCTGTGTGATGCCGCCTGCTGTCTCTAATCCCCCCCCCGGCCTGTGTGATGCCGCCTGCTGTCTCTAATCCCCCCGGCCTGTGTGATGCTGCTTGCTGTCTCTAATCCCCGGCCTGTGTGATGCTGCTTGCTGTCTCTAATCCCCGGCCTGTGTGATGCTGCTTGCTGTCTCTAATCCCCGGCATGTGTGATGCTGCCTGCTGTCTCTAATCCCCAGCCTGTGTGATGCCGTCTGCTATATCTAATCCCCCCCCCCCCGGCCTGTATGATGCTGCCTGCTGTCTCTAATCCCCCCCGGCCTGTAAGATGCTGCCTGCTGTCTCTAATCCCCCCCCCCCCCCCCCCCCCCGTCTGTATGATGCTGTCTGCTGTATCTAATCCCCCCGCCCCAGCTTGTGTGATGCCGGCTGCTGTATCTGATCCCCCCGCCTGTGTGATGCCGCATGCTCAGCTGTGTATCTAATCCCTTTGCGTTAGAGCTTGGTGATGTGGCTGGTGGTGCGGGTCCCCGGCCCCTGGCGAGCGCTCACACACCGCTATCACTCCTCTGGAGCGGGCTGTGCAGTTGCAGGAGCGCAGACTGTTGCTCCTGGTTGTATTGGGGGCTCGGCGGACCCCGCACAGCAGATTTCTGTCCTCAGTGCCTCACTTTTTGTGATTGTGCATTTGCTCAGCAGCAGACAAGGATTAGCCCGGTGCCACTTTCTGCTGTGGATTTTTTTTCTGCCACGTGCATTGTGATCCCGGCAGTCGTTTTCCGGTGTGTGAATGAGGTGCAGAGTCTGAGTGCAAGGCCTCGGTTCCACGCGCGTTTTGCACGATAAGACTTCGGACTGCACTCGCACGAGCGTAAAACTATGGGGCAGTGTCCATCTGCGATTGATTTCTCATGCCACAGCGAAATGAATCTCAGCATGCTGCATTTGGCAGCGAATCTCAGCTCACGCACCCCCATACAAGTCTATGGGAGTGTGTAAAACATTGCAGTGCACTCGCATGTCATCGGAGTGCAGTGCAATATACACAGAGACAGACAGCGGAGGAGATGGGGGGGGGGGGGGGGGGAGTGCTCCCTCTCGCTTCTCCGCACCTGTGACCCGATGACATCACAGTCGCATGACCCTCGGCTGATGCTCGCAGGCAAGCTATGCGCAAGTGGAACCCTACCCAAAATCTGATACTCGTGAGCTGTCACTGAAGCTCTGGCTGAAGCTTCTGGCTGGTCTTTAGCATTTAAAAGGCAAATTCTGGGAAGATCAGTCAGTGCAGAGACCCCCGATAAGTGTAAAGCTCATCAGACAGGAGAGGGCAAACTCCAGATTCGATAGCGCGTGCCTCGTGGCCTGATCTCTACATTGATTGCTATAAAATAGCCCCGGACACATTTTACTGCACTTTTTCTATGATCCATTCACTTTAAAGGGGATTTCCAGTGCTTATATAGTGATGACCACTCCTTAGGATAGGTCATCCATATCGGATTGATACCTTGTATTGTTGAGTTCATCATAAAGATTCGCTGGTCCAGTGTCCACGTTGGTAGTCCAAGGCCACCAGATCACAGCCCGGTAAACTTTCTTTATGTGCCTCCGCTGATTACTACACAAGAAAAGAGGAGGTTTGCAGGGCTCAGGTCCGTCAGCAATGGGCTACCATCATGGATGTTGGTCCTGTGCATCTTTCTGATTAAGGCTACTTTCACACTTGCGTTGAACGGTATCCGTTGCATTGCGTTGTGTGACGGATGCAACGGATGTGTTGCATATAGTGGCGCAACGGATGCTGCAAAACAACGCAATCCGTTTTGGGTTTTTTACAGTTTTACCGTCGGCAGACTATTGTGAACGATCAGCCGATCGCTAACAGTACTCGGCCGCCGGGGGATGAGCCGATCACTCGCAGTAGCCGGCCGCCGGGGGATGAGCCGATCACTCGCAGTAGCCGGCCGCCGGGGGATGAGCCGATCACTCGCAGTAGCCGGCCGCCGGGGGATGAGCCGATCACTCGCAGTAGCCGGCCGCCGGGGGATGAGCCGATCACTCGCAGTAGCCGGCCGCCGGGGGATGAGCCGATCACTCGCAGTAGCCGGCCGCCGGGGGATGAGCCGATCACTCGCAGTAGCCGGCCGCCGGGGGATGAGCCGATCACTCGCAGTAGCCGGCCGCCGGGAGATGAGCCGATCACTCGCAGTAGCCGGCCGCCGGGGGATCAGTCGATCACTCGCAGTAGCCGACAATGTATGCCGGGGGGGGGGGTGGAGTGCGAAGTTTGTGGAGCAGAGTAGGGCCATGGCTGAGGACGTCAGTGCCGCGGGGACTGCATCGCTTTGGGACAGGTGAGTGTGTGTGTGTATACATACGGAGTGCGGGAGGGGGCGGAGCCGAGCGGGGAAGTGTCGGGCTCCCGGCACACGTAACCAGGGTTCCTTGGTTACCCGATGTGTACCCTGGTTACGGGTGCAGGGAGCCAGAGAGAGCATGCGCAGTGAAATCCAAAGGATTCCGCTGCTCAAAAAAACGTTACATGCTGCGTTGTCCGGCGGATGCAACGCTGACACTTGCGTTACAGTGCGTCGTCCATACAAGTCTATAGAGAATAGCGCAGAGTGTTAACAGACTGCGCTATTCTCCATAGTGACGGACTCCGCTGAACGCAAGTGTGAAAGTACCCTAAATTCCACACACCTGGGATACCACAGCTCTGCACACCATGTAGTGGCCGTCCTCGGTACTGCAGCTTGGCTCCTATTACAGTGAATGTGACTTGAGCTGAAGTACCTATAATGGTCACTACACAGCGCATAGAGCTGAACTTTCCCTGCTCTATGTGCATCTGGAGCTGCAAACAATTGATTGGTGGGGTGTTGGAGCCCCCTTATCTGAATATATATATATTACAGTACAGACAAAGTTTGGACACACCTTCTCATTCAAACATTCAAAGAGTTTTCTTTATTTTCATGACTGAAAATTGTAGATTCACACTGAAGGCATCAAAACTATGAATTACCACATGTGGAATGAAATACTTAACAAAAAAGTGTGAAACAACTGAAAATATGTCTTATATTCTAGGTTCTTCACAGTCGCCACCTTTTGCTTTGATTACTGCTTTGCACACTCTTGGCATTCTCTTGATGATCTTCAAGAGGTAGTCACCGGAAATGGTTTTCCAACAGTCTTGAAGGAGTTCCCAGAGATGCTTGGCACTTGTTGGCCCTTTTGCCTTCACTCTGTGGTCCAGCTCACCCCAAACCACCTCGATTGGGTTCAGGTCTGGTGACTGGGGAGACCAGGTCATCTGGCGTAGCACCCCATCACTCTCCTTCTTAGTCATATAGCCCTTACACAGCCTGGAGGTGTGTTTGGGGTCATTGTCCTGTTGAAACATAAATGACGGTCCAAGTAAACGCAAACCGGATGGAATAGCACGCCGCTGCAAGATGCTGTGGTAGCCATGCTGGTTCTGTACGCCTTCAATTTAGAATAAATCCCCAACAGTGTCACCAGCAAAGCCCCCCACACCATCACCCCTCCTCCACCATGCTTCACGGTGGGAACCAGCCATGTAGAGTCCATCCGTTCACCTTTTCTAGAAAGACACGCTGGTTGGATCCAAAGATCTCAAATTTGGACTCATCAGACCAAAGCACAGATTTCCACTGGTCTAATGTCCATTCCTTGTGTTCTCTTCTGCTTGTTGCCTGTCCTTAGCAGTAGTTTCCAAGCAGCTATTTTACCATGAAGGCTGCTGCACAAAGTCGCCTCTTAACAGTTGTTCTAGAGATGAGAAGGTGTGTCCAAACTTTTGGTCTGTACTGTGTGTATGTGTGTGTGTGTGTGTGTGTGTGTGTGTGTGTATGTATGTATGTATATATATATATATAATATATTATATTTTATATGTGTGTGTGTGTTTACTGATACTAAGAACAGTTGAGCATTAAGTCCTAAAGAACGTCTCTAAGTTATGTTTTTTTTGGTTTTTTTTTTGTGGCATTTGTGAGTTGGATCGAGCTTAATCAATTTTCCTTTCAATAAGTTTGTTTAAATGGGGTTTCCAAGATTGGGAAAAAGTTGACAATTGGGGTAAATGCTGGAAGAACCATTACTCGCCTGATAATCTGTGCCCTCCACCGGTCTGTTTAGTGTGCTGCAGCGATGATGCGGCAGTCTAGCCATGTGACAGCACCAGCCAATCAGCAGTATGCAGCACGACTGCTGAAACCAGTGATTGGCTGCAGTGGTCACATGAGTAGATGGGCACATCATCATTGTGGACGGGCGCACTGAAGCGTCAGCGCTGGAGCGACGGGTTTATTGGGTGAGTAATGGTTCTTTGGTTTAATGGCATTTTTCCTCCACATAGGCAATTTTGAACCAATTTTGGGAACCCCTGCAAGGATCCCTGTGATATTGCTGATACTGATGAGATATTTTCTACGCAGATAAAAGATCTCATCCGAGGAGGAAGAGGCGACGAGAACATTTTGAACACTTGGGCTCAGGTTTCAAGCACGGATAAATGGCTGGAATAAATATTCGGGATCCCGCGGTGGATCGGTCTTTACGTTCCGTTTTCGTTGGGAATATTCCGTATGAGGCAACAGAGGAACAGTTGAAAGATATATTTTCTGAAGTCGGACCTGTGGTCAGTTTTCGGTTGGTGTATGACAGGGAAACGGGAAAACCGAAAGGCTATGGCTTCTGTGAGTATCAGGACCAGGAAACTGCCCTTAGCGCTATGCGTAACCTTAATGGAAGAGAGTTCAGCGGCAGAGCGCTGCGGGTCGATAACGCAGCCAGCGAGAAGAACAAGGAGGAGCTGAAGAGCCTTGGCACAGGGGCGCCTATAATTGAGTCTCCGTATGGTGATGCTGTGCCTCCCGAGGAGGCTCCTGAGTCTATAAGTCGAGCTGTTGCTAGTTTACCCCCTGAGCAGATGTTTGAGCTTATGAAACAGATGAAGTTGTGCGTGCAGAACAGTCCTCAAGAAGCGCGAAATATGCTGCTGCAAAACCCGCAGTTGGCCTATGCCCTTCTCCAGGCTCAAGTGGTCATGAGGATTGTGGACCCAGAAATAGCTGTGAAAATCGTTCACCGTCCAAATGTTGTGCCGTCAATGTTATCCGGGAACCCACAGATGGTTCAAGGTCCCAATGTTCCTCTTACTCAAGCAAATGCTCCTGGTGTTCAGCCTGCACCTTTGGGGGGCATGCACGTGAATGGTGCTCCACCATTGATGCAGTCACTACCCTTGCCGGGCGGTGTACCAGGTCCCATAAACCCTGCACAAGGGCCAATTCTTCAGGGTGTTCCTATGCCTGATCCCCGTGCCCCTTTACAACGTGGCCCTCCTGCACCTAGCATCCCACCACGTGGTCTTCTTGGAGATGGCCCCAATGACCCACGAGGAGGAACCCTACTGACTGTAACAATTGATGAGCCACCTAACCGCGGCTATCTGCCCCCGCCATTGCAAGGAGGCGTTCCACTGCACCTCGAAAGGGGGCCTGCAACCCTTGAAATTAGAGGGGGACCTATGGGTGAACCACCTCGAGTTATGATTGGAGAATCGAGAGGTGCGCCCATGATGGATCCACGTGCGCCAGCTTTGGATACGAGAGCCCCTAGAGACGCCAGAGCAATGGAGCCTCGGCCCATGGATGTACGGGGTTCAGTCCCTGCTCCCTCAGTGAGAGGTCCTATGCCCGGAATGCAAGTATCCGGATCAGTGGGTCCACAGCCCGCAAGGCCGGTTCCTAATGTTCCATCATCTTCTGGACAGGGCGGCTTTAGTCCGGGACAGAACCAGATCACCCCACAGGACCATGAGAAGGCCGCGCTAATAATGCAGGTCCTGCAGCTGACCTCAGACCAGATCGCCATGCTGCCTCCGGAGCAGAGGCAGAGCATCCTCATATTAAAGGAGCAGATTCAGAAATCCACCGGAGCCCCATGAGTGACTGTGCCCGTATCCAGCAATCTTCTCCAGTGTGTCTCGTTAGTCTTTAGTGTGTCTGTTAATAAACGGTGAGACTCTACATCCATGCTCGGTGTTTCTATGTCTGCTCTGTTCTGTCAATAAAATAAATGACCTCTTGTCTACGATGATGAAAAACTTCACTATTGGTGCACAGGAGCGAATGGAAAGCTTATCGGGATCCGTCACAGGTGTCAGAGGTTTCTGATTGGTCAGACTACAAGCGTGTGAGATCATATGAGCGCGGTTCCTGGGGGCTGTCCCTATGTGAGGCCCCGCCAGCATGTGAGCACCCGCCCGTGGTCACATAAAGTCCTCGCTGCCGTTATGGTCACACCTCAGATTTACAGCAGTGTAGTTCAATGATGACCTCATAATCTAGGGGCAGCGCTGTCAGGACCATACCTATAACACTGGGGAACCAGAACATTAGTGCCGGAGATATTTAACCTGTTTTAGGTCAGTTTTTGTCACTGATTCTAAGGCTATGTTTACATGTTGAGTTTTTTTGCAGCGATTTTCATGACTTTTTAGCAAATTAAAAGCTGTTTTTTTTTCCAGTACCTCCAGTGCTCGTACTGTGATCGCTGACAGGAGAGGCTGCCGGGGGCGCAGGTCTGCGGTGAGTGCGTGCGGCTGGAAGCGGGGATCGTGGCATGACATCTGTCGTACAGTGCCGCTCAGGCGGCAGATCACCCCTCCTCGCCACATGTCATCTCGGACATCCAATCCCAGCCGGAAGCACAGTATATGGGGGAGCGGGAAACAGTGTGGCGCAGGATGCAGGAGAGCACGATACAGCTGGCCTTAGTGACACTTAAGACATATTAGGATCACTTTGCGGTCACCAGCAAAGTGGCTCCGCACTGTGATCTAAACTTCATCTTCTCTTATCCTTTTGGAAACACCCAGATTAGAAGGGGGAGCTGTGACATCACGCACAGGAGAGCAGACTCCGCCCACTTTTACTGCAGCTGTAATGTGAGCTAGTTCTACAGTAGCTCTACAGCAGGATTTCAGCAGCTGCTCCCCCTAGTGTTTAAGAGTGAGAAATATCAAACTTTTTTAATTTATTTATTTTTTGTTTATATTTTGCTCAATTAAAAACAAAAATAATATTTAAACATAACATTAAAACTTTATATTTTTTTCAGTTATTGAAGAAAAAAAAAATTGACGCCACCTTCCCTGTAAAGATTTCTTGCAGTGAGTTGCTCCAGGGTAATCACTTATAGACCTGCAGTAATCCGCCATCATGGGGATCCCAGTGTCCTCGAAACCTTTCTTCTATACAGATGCATCTCAATAAGTTAGAATATCATCAAAAAGTTAATTTATTTCAATAATTCAATACAAAATCTGAAATCTATATACAGTATTTTCCGGCATATAAGACGACTTTTTAACCCCTGAAAATCTTCTCAAAAGTTGGGGGTCATCTTATACGCCAGGTGTCATCACTTTCCACACAATAAAATATATTCTCACCTGTCCTCCGTGCCCGCGCTGCCTCCAGCTGCTTCTTGCAGTCCGCACACAGACTCCTCCGTGATAGTCCGTGCAAGGAGCGGCCGCTGCAGGATGTGGTCATGGCTTTACTACAGTTGAAGGCTTTACAACGCCACAAAGCATTCACCTGCAGTAAAGCGCTGACCCTGTGGATTGGATGCGCTTTACTGCAGTTCAATGCTTTGTGGCGCCGTAAAGTATTCCACTGTAGTAAAGCCATGATCACATCCTGCAGTGGCTGTTCCATTCACGCTATCACGGAGGACTGGAAGACACAGCTGGAGGCAGCGCGGGCACAGAGGACAGGTGAGGATTTCTTATTGTGTGTAAACAATGGCACATAGGGGACAGAAGGGAAGCAGCAGGAGGGCATTATTAAACAATGGCGACATTACTGCACGGGACATTATAGCAGGGCACATTAGAGCAGGGGGCATTATTAAACAATGGGTTCATTACTACACGGGACATTAAAGCAAGGGTCATCACTAAACAATGGGGATGTAACTGGTCAGCTTGGGGTACTTTCACACTACATTTTTTTTTTTAACGTGCGCCCTGAACGTTTTGTTAACGCAAAAATGGATCCAGTACAAATGCGTTTTCATTTCAATGCGTTTGCAATGGACTCGCGTCAACATGCGGTTGTGTGCAGTACAGTCAGGATTCAGTGACTTGCAGTATTTTACTTGTAGCGGTTTTTGAGCTGCGTCCAAATACTGCATGTCACTGGATCCTGACTGTACTGCATGCAATCGCATGTGAATAGTGGTATGCCGATTGAAAGGATCCTGTTTGCTCTTCTGAGCATGCCCAGAAACCAGCCTGGTGTGATCACACACACACACACACACACACACACACCATTTGCAGGCTGCCAGGTTGACTTCCACTGACTCCCGATTACATGACTCCAATGCCCACCCATAAACTGCAAGTGAAAGGATCCTGTAAAGTAACACTTGTGTACTCCATTCATATGCAGTTTGCACGTTTTTTTACATCCGTCAAAAGCATGTTAAAAAAAGTGTGAAAGTACCTTTACACTGGCGTACATACAATATATCCCAAATCTATAATTAACTAGAAAAGTTGGGGGTCGTCTTATACGCGCAGTCATTACACAGAGGGATCTAGTTCACATGTTTATTCTACATTGGAGAATTATTAGGCAGATGAGTATTGTGATCACATGATGCTTGTGATACATGTCGTCCTACTCCGCGCTGTATAGGCTGAGAGCCAACTGCCAATGCAGTAAATCCGGTGATGTGCCTCTCTGTAATGAGGAGGGGTGCGGTGTAACGACATCAACACCCTATATAAGGGGTGCGCAATTATTAGGCAACTTCCTTTCCTTTGGCAAAATAGGTCAGAAGAGAGATTTGACGGGCTATGAAAAGTCCATATTGTGAGATGTCTTGCAGAGGGATGCAGCAGTCTGGAAATTGCCAAACGTTTGAAGCGTGATCACCGAACAATCAAGCGTTTCATGGCAAATAGCCAACAGGGTTGCAAGAAGTGTGTTGGGGAAAAAAGGAGCAAAATAACTGCCCATGAATTGAGGAAAATCAAGCGTGAAGCTGCCAAGATGCCATTTGCCACCAGTTTGGCCATATTTCTGAGCTGCAACGTTACTGGAGTATCAAAAAGCACAAGGTGTGCCATACTCAGGGACAGGCCAAGGTAAGGAAGGCTGAAAACCACCACCTCTGACCAAGAAACAGAAGATAAAACCTCAAGACTGGGCCAAGAAATATCTGAAGACTGATTCTTCACAGATTTTATGGACTGATGAAATGAGAGTGACTCTTGATGGGCAGATGGATGTGCCAGAGGCTGGATCAGTAAAGGGCAGAGAGCTCCACTCCGACTCAGACGCCAGCAAGGTGGAGGTGGGCACTGGTATGGGCGGGGATCAGCAAAGAGCAACTTGTGGGACCTTTTTGGGTTGGGGATGGAGTGAAGCTCAACTCCCAGACCTACTGCCAATTTCTGGAAGACAACTTCTTCAAGCAGTGGTACAAGAAGGAGTCGCTATCGTTCAAGAAAAACATGATTTTCATGCAGGACAATGCTCCATCACATGTATCCAACTACTCCACAGCGTGGCTGGCCAGTAAAGGTCTAAAAGATGAAAAAATAATGACATGGCCCCCTTGTTCCCCTGATCTGAACCCCATAGAGAACCTGTGGTCCCTCATAAAATGTGAGATCTACAGGGAGGGAAAACTGCACCTCTGGGAGCAGTGTCTGGAGGCTGCGGAGTCTAGAGGCTGCGGAGTCTGGAGGCTGCGGTGGCTGCTGCACGCAATGTTGATGGTAAACAGATCAAGCAATGACAGAATCTATGGATGGAGGCTGCTGAGTGTCATCATAAAGAAAGGGGCTATATTGGGCACTCATTTTTTGGGGTTTTGTTTTGCATGTCAGAAATGTTTATTTCTATATTTTGTGCAGTTATATTGGTTACCTGGTGACAATAAACAAGTGAGATGGGAATATATTTGTTTTTTATTAAGTTGCCTAATAATTCTGCACAGTAATAGTCACCTGCACAAACAGATCCTCCTAAGATACCAAATCTAAAGACCCCTCCAACTGCCAAAAATATTAAGCTTTGATATTTGAGTCTTTTGGGTTGATTGGGAACATCATTGTTGATCAATAATAAAAAAAATCCTCTAAAATACAACTTGCCTAATAATTCTGCACACGGTGTATAGTCATTACACACAGAGGGATCTATTTCAGGTGTTTATTTCTGGTAATGTTGATGATTATGGCTTACAGCCAATGAAAATCCAAAACTCATTATCTCACAAAATTAGAATATTGGCAAGACAAAACAATCACTGATCTCGGGGAGACCAGCCAGAGAAAACACTGCCGGCAGCCAGCGAGGGCGCTCAACACAGTGAAATCCTAGGTGCATTGCCCCCTGGGAAGTATGCAAATCAAAAAAGTCTGTGGAGCCTCTGTTAGGAGTCTTGACACAGAAAATAGCCAAATATCCCTCCGGGAAGGACCCAGCCAAGTAGTGGCTCTTTTTAGGAGACCACCATAACCACCATAGTAAGTGGCCCTTTTAGTCAATGGATGGATACCTGGCCTTGGTATTTCCCTTTTCATATCTTTAAACTTGTCAAGAGCTGGATTTTGACTAAAAGGGCCACTTAATATGGTGGTCTCCTAAAAAGAGCCACTCTTTGGCTAGGTCCTTCCCGGAGGGATAGTCGAGACTCCTAACAGAGGCTCAACGGACCTTTTTTTGATTTGCAAAATTAGAATATTATATAAGACCAACTGAAAAAATGTTACACTCAGAAATGTTGGCGCCTACTGAAAAGTCTGTACAGTAAATGCCTCAATACTTGGTCGCGGCTCCTTTTGCATGAATTCTTGCATCAATGCGGCAATGTGGCATGGAGGCTATCAGCCTGTGGCACTGCTGAGGGGTTATGGAAGCCCAGGTTGCTGTGATAGCCGCCTTCAGCTCATCTGCATTGTTGGCTCTGGTGTCTCTCATAGATTCTCTATGGAGTTTAGGTCAGGTGAGGTTGCTGAACAATCAAGCCCAGTGATACTGTGGTTAGTAAACCAGGTATTGGTACTTCTGGCAGTGTGAACAGGGGCCAAGTCCTGCTGGAAAATGACATTTCCATCTCCAAACAGCTTGTCAGCAGAGGGAAGCATGAAGAGCTGTAAAATGTCCTGGTAGACGGCTGCGCTGACTTTGGTCTTGATAAAACACAGTGGAGCTACACCAGCAGATGACATGGCTCCCCAAACCATCACTGATTGTGGAGACGTCACACCAGACCTCAGCAGCTTGGATTGTGGCCTCCGCTCTTCCTCCAGACTCTGGGACCGCGATTTCCAAATGAAATGCTAAATTTACTTTCATCTGAAAACAACACCTTGGACACTGAGAACAGTCCAGGTCTTCTCCTTGGCCCAGGTAAGACGCTTCTGGCGTTGTCTATTGGTCATGAGTGGTGACACAAGGAATGCGACACTTGTAGCCATGTCCTGTATACATCTGTGTGTGGTGGCTCTTGACCCCATCTCCTCCAAATTTTTGAATGGCCTTTTCTTAATCCTATCAAGGCTGTAGTTATCTTTGTGCACCTTTTTCTATCACACTTTTTCCTTCCACTTCACTTTCCAATAATATGCTGGGATACAGCACTCTGTGAACAGCCAGCTTCTTTAGCAATGGCCTTTTGTGGCTTATCCTCCATGCGGAGTGTGTCAATGACTGCCTTCTGCACATCTGTCAAGTCAGCAGTCTTCCCCATGATTGTGTAGCCTACTGAACCAGACTAAGGGACCATTTTAAACGCTTAGGAATCTTTTGCAGGCGTTTCACGGTAATTATTCTAATTTCTGAGATAATGATTTTGGGGTTTTCATTGGCTGTAGGCCATAATTATTAACATTAAATGAAATAAACACTTGAAATAGATCCCTCTGTGTGTAATGACTCTATATAATATATAACACATGAAATAGATTCCTCTGTGTGTAATGACTCTGTATAATAAACACATGAAACAGATCCCTCTGTGTGTAATGACTCTCTATAATATATAATAAACACGTGAAATAGATCCCTCTGTGTGTAATGACTCTATAATTTATAACGTGAAAATGATCCCTCTGTGTAATGACTTTAATATATAACACATGAAACAGATCCCTCTGTGTGTAATGACTCTCTATAATATATAATAAACACGTGAAATAGATCCCTCTGTGTGTAATGACTCTATAATTTATAACGTGAAAATGATCCCTCTGTGTAATGACTTTAATATATAACACATGAAATAGATCCCTCTGTGTGTAATGACTCTATAATTTATAACGTGAAAATGATCCCTCTGTGTAATGACTTTAATATATAACACATGAAATAGATCCCTCTGTGTGTAATGACTCTACATAATATATGCATTTCCCTTTTTATATTGAATTACTGAAATTAACTTTTTGATGATATTCTAATTTATTGCACCTGTAGTTCTTAAATTTTGGGGGAATCATTTACCCTGTTCTAAAGTCACCAAGGTTTTCTGGGAAACGATCCAAGTGGCTGTGGAGATAATGCACCTCGATAGTCATTGTACAGCCAAGATGACAGAAAGAAGTTAGCATTCTCTCTACTACAGTAGTTCAGTGTAATTATCTGATTCCTGATCCCCAAGAAAATTCTGTACAACCATAGTGACAGGAGACCACGCATCTGCCTCCGCATCGTTCAATAAATCTTTGTGGATCTTTCCTGAGTCCTTTGATTGAAGGACCATAAAAAAATGACAATTTTTGGCTTCTCCATGGTCAGCGCTGGAAATTTTCTGAAGATTTACTGTAGTTAAAGCATTTTGCCTCTTTGGTTAGAGCCATTACAAACTTTATTAAACCTAATTTGATATGCAGTGGTGGTAAAATGATCTTACTTTTGTCACCATTGGCTGTGCAATTCCGTTCGTTTCTCCTACATGTACTTTTTCATCCAGGGCTGATTATTGGATCTACCTTCTCATGACAGATAACACAGGGACCCTTTGTGTATCCGCGCCGCTGTGGCAGGAGAATATTCACCACCTTTACATCCGCACAGGTCGGCCACTCGTGATCGTGGGATCAGATTTTCTTTAGGGTCAGAGTCGTCGTGTTTTGCTCTTCAGTTCTCTTTGTTGATTGACCTGTTGGGATTTGATCTATATTTGTTACCATTGTGTAAAGTCGCACATTTTAGGCTCCGCTTAGAACAGTCTATAAACAGCCGCCATTCACTCGCTCGATATTGTCATATCCCTATTTTCATCAGCGAGCTTTGAGCAGGATTTTTTTTTTTTTTTGAAAATCGCTTTCATCTGAGAAGAATGGCAGCAAATCCTATTCCCTGTTGCGATAGTCTGTGATTTTGCAACTACATTATCTCACACAGTAGATCTGGTACATGAAAAGTATTTTATCGAAAAAAAAAAAGTGGAGCTGGTGCAAAACTGAATGACTTTCTGATTAACGACTGAATATACATAAAATCAAGCCTAATGCCTCAGGCACCAAAAATGCTTTTTTTCAATTGTTCCCCAGTGTAAGTCACCGAGACCCGTAAAGAGTTTGTGCCGCCCGGTCACCGATACCTGGTGGGACGCAGCATGGGACAGACGCACGATACTCGCTGATCGCACTCGCGTCCCACCAGGTATCCGTAGACGTCGCCTGGCTCCTCCGGGACACAAGTGAATAAACCATTTGAAAGCCTTGCTTTTTTTTTTGTCCACTGTACAAATGCAGGACGCTGACCCGTACGAGTCACTAGGGGAATTCTCACAGTCCTTGTGGTTTAGTTTTGCATCTAGGTGTCAGATCTCAATAAAAATCCAGTTCACAACTCGTCGGAATTGAGGAAATAATTTAGCACAAAACACAAACTAACACCATACTGAGTGTTGACATACCCACTCGACTCACTTTATGCTTGCATTGATTTTTTTTTACACCAGTCTGTGATGGCTGCAATGGTGTCCTCTTCAGCAATTGCATGTGAAAAGAGGGTGCAATAAGTACCAAAAGCAAAAGCAGTGGTAGGGACTGGAAAATAACAGTTATTGGGATCAGTAAGGTAAGAATCAGTCCTTGTCGACACAAGAGTGATACACATTACGGGTGTGATGGTTTTTGTGTATGTTCAGGTGTTGGGAGTGTTGCCTTGTGTGCACATTGTCCTGTCTGCAGGTTAATCACCCCCTGCAGTGCTTCAGTCCCTAGGTGTGGGGGAGGGGGCCTGGAATCCACCCAACCTCTCTGATTACCTGGGGGATTATTCAGTCAGGTTGAGAAGGACAAGAGACAAGCAGAAAGATTTATCCTATGTGGGTGAAGCTGGGCTACGGTCCGTACCCCAAGAGAGACTTGGACATTTATCGCTTACTGGACTACTTTACCCTCTGTTTTGTGGATTATGTTATGGACCTTTTGATTTGCTTGGAGTAAATGATCTTTGGATTGTTCACTCCTCTCTCGCTCTGTTGATTGTGTGATGTCGGACAAGGACCCCGTCACAACTGGTGGCAGCGGTGGGATCAACAGAGCACAACCTAATGGAGAATCATCCACAGAGTGAGCACAGAAGCTGGACTGCATCCAGTCTACAGGAGAGAGACAGAGATCTGGGCCTGAGCTACCAGGGACTGAGTAAAGAGGCTATCTAATTAATAACAAACCAAATTAAATGAAGAAAAAGGGGGTACTCTAATTTATAGACCAAAAACAAACCCTCTAAAAATACTTTATTAATTCAAATTTTAAAATCAGTATTATGCAGAACTACTCAATTAGTACTAACAGCCTGAAGTCAAGTGATAGGGGTGCAAAAGCACACATCGAGTGTGTAATAGTGGGGTATCGTAGCTGTGCTTTAAAGAGAATATGAAACCACTATTAAAAAGGTCACAGGGTTCAGGGAAGAAAAAGATAAGCAGCCTGAGGCTAACAATGCCCTCCCTGCCACCTACCTACCAGCGAAGATGCACCATCATTTTTAGGGTGCCCACCTTCCCCCCCCCCCCCCCGCTGCTCATCAACTGCCCCTCACCTCACCCTAAACTAGATGGAACCCGTCACCATTGATAACGTGCCAAAAATGTAAGGTATGGCCCATGCATCAGCCTGCATGTGACCGCTGGAGCATCCCGTCATTATAGCACGGGCAGAAGACAGTCCCAGTTTTGGGACTACTTCATCCAGGCCATTGAACTGTGCATCCCAAGATATAAGAACATATTAACAGATGACCTCTTTGTTCATGGACTTTTGTCCTTTGAATGTCCCCTGATGAACCCCGAGAACTCAGGGGGGAAACATGCTGGGTGTGAGCTCTGTGCATACAGAATATGTCTGCCCGCACTAGCTCTCATGTATCAGCACAGCTTCATTCCTCAACTTACTTTCTTTTATGTTTCACATCTCTTCCCTGTACAGCCACTGATGTGGATTGTTATCTCTCCCCCCCCATCCTCCATGGATGCTGAGGAGTCAAATTTCCCTCCCCTTCATCTCCTGTGGATTCCGAGGAGTCAGTTTTTTCCCTCTCATCCCTCCCGTCTCTTGTGGATGCTGAGGAGTCATTTTACCCTCTCTTCCCCTTCTCCTGTGGATGCTGAGGAGTCAGTTTTCCCTCTCTTCCCCTTCTCCTGTGGATGCTGAGGAGTCAGTTTTCCTTCTCTTCCCCTTATCCTGTGGATGCTGAGGAGTCAGCTTTCCCTCTCTTCCCCTTCTCCTGTGGATGCTGAGGAGTCAGTTTTCCTTCTCTTCCCCTTATCCTGTGGATGCTGAGGAGTCAGCTTTCCCTCTCTTCCCCTTCTCCTGTGGATGCTGAGGAGTCAGTTTTCCCTCTCTTCCCCTTCTCCTGTGGATGCTGAGGAGTCAGTTTTCCCTCTCTTCCCCTTCTCCTGTGGATGCTGAGGAGTCAGTTTCCCCTCTCTTCCCCTTCTCCTGTGGATGCTGAGGAGTCAGTTTCCCCTCTCTTTCAGCCCTTCTCCTGTGGATGCTGAGAAGTCAGTTTTCCCTCTCTTCCCCCTTCTCCTGTGGATGCTGAGGAGTCAGTTTTCTCTCTCTTCCCCCTTCTCCTGTGGATGCTGAGGAGTCAGTTTTCTCTCTCTTCCCCCTTCTCCTGTGGATGCTGAGGAGTCCGTTTGCCCTGTCTTCCCCCGTCTCCTGTAGATACTGAGGAGTCAGTGTTCCCTCTCTTCCCCTTCTCCTGTGGATGCTGAGGAGTCAGTGTTCCCTCTCTTCCCCTGTCTCCTGTGGATGCTGAGGAGTCAGTTTCCCCTCTCTTCCCCTTCTCCTGTGGATGCTGAGGAGTCAGTGTTCCCTCTCTTCCCCATCTCCTGTGGATGCTGAGGAGTCAGTGTTCCCTCTCCTCACCCCTGTCTTTTGTGGATACTGAGGAGTCAGTTTTCCTTCTCTTCCCCCGTCTCCTCTGGATGCTGAGGAGTCAGTTTTCCCTTTTTTCCCCCCTGTCTCCTGTGGATGCTGAGGAGTCAGTTTTCCCTCTCTTCCCCATCTCCTGTGGATGCTGAGGAGTCCGTTTTCCCTCTCTTCCCCTTCTCCTGTGGATGCTGAGGAGTCAGTGTTCCCTCTCTTCCCCTTCTCCTGTGGATGCTGTGGAGTCAGTGTTCCCTCTCTTCTCCTTCTCCTGTGGATGCTGAGGAGTCAGTTTTCCCTCTCTTCCCCTTATCCTGTGGATGCTGAGGAGTCAGTTTTCCCTCTCTTCTGCTCCTGTGGATGCTGAGGAGTCAGTGTTCCCTCTCTTCCCCTTCTCCTGTGGATGCTGAGGAGTCAGTGCTCCCTCTCTTCCCCTTCTCCTGTGGATGCTGAGGAGTCAGTGTTCCCTCTCTTCCCCTTCTCCTGTTTATGCTGTGGAGTCAGTTTTCCCTCTCTTCCCCTTCTCCTGTGGATGCTGTGGAGTCAGTGTTCCCTCTCTTCCCCTTCTCCTGTGGTTGCTGTGGAGTCAGTGTTCCCTCTCTTCCCCTTCTCCTGTGGATGCTGAGGAGTCAGTGTTCCCTCTCTTCCCCTTCTCCTGTGGATGCTGAGGAGTCAGATTTCCCTCTCTTCCCCTTCTCCTGTGGATGCTGTGGAGTCAGTGTTCCCTCTCTTCTCCTTCTCCTGTGGATGCTGAGGAGTCAGTTTTCCCTCTCTTCCCCTTCTCCTGTGGATGCTGAGGAGTCAGTTTTTCCTCTCTTCCCCTTCTCCCGTGTATGCTGAGGAGTCCGTTTTCCCTCTCTTCCCCTTCTCCTGTGGATGCTGAGGAGTCAGTTTTCCCTCTCTTCTGCTCCTGTGGATGCTGAGGAGTCAGTTTTCCCTCTCTTCTGCTCCTGTGGATGCTGAGGAGTCAGTGTTCCCTCTCCTCACCCCTGTCTTTTGTGGATACTGAGGAGTCAGTTTTCCTTCTCTTCCCCCTTCTCCTGTGGATGCTGAGTAGTCCGTTTTCCCTCTCTTCCCCTTCTCCTGTGGATGCCGAGAAGTCAGTGTTCCCTCTCTTCCCCTTCTCCTGTGGATGCTGTGGAGTCAGTGTTCCCTCTCTTCCCCTTCTCCTGTGGATGCTGAGGAGTCAGTGTTCCCTCTCTTCCCCTGTCTCCTGTGGATGCTGAGGAGTCAGTTTCCCCTCTCTTCCCCTTCTCCTGTGGATGCTGAGGAGTCAGTGTTCCCTCTCTTCCCCATCTCCTGTGGATGCTGAGGAGTCAGTGTTCCCTCTCCTCACCCCTGTCTTTTGTGGATACTGAGGAGTCAGTTTTCCTTCTCTTCCCCCGTCTCCTCTGGATGCTGAGGAGTCAGTTTTCCCTCTCTTCTGCTCCTGTGGATGCTGAGGAGTCAGTTTCCCCTCTCCTCCCCTTCTCCTGTGGATGCTGAGGAGTCAGTTTCCCCTCTCTTCTCCTTCTCCTGTGGATGCTGTGGAGTCAGTGTTCCCTCTCTTCTCCTTCTCCTGTGGATGCTGAGGAGTCAGTTTCCCCTCTCCTCCCCTTCTCCTGTGGATGCTGAGGAGTCAGTTTTCTCTCTCTTCCCCCTGTCTCCTGTGGATGCTGAGGAGTCAGTTTTCCCTCTCTTCCCCCTTCTCCTGTGGATGCTGAGGAGTCAGTTTTCCCTCTCTTCCCCCTTCTCCTGTGGATGCTGAGGAGTCAGTTTCCCCTCTCTTCCCCCATCTCCTCTGGATGCTCTTCTCTATACTAATGCCCGGCTTGTATGATCTCCCCTGCCTCTTGCAGTCTGCCTTGCCTGTGCTCTCCTCTTTTCTACAGCAGGTGATCTTCCCTCCCTGCAGACTTGGATGCTTTCCTCCCTCTCCACACTCTGATTTGTCATGTATAACCTCGGAGACATAGCTGTGCTGTCAGGAGGAGCAGGAAAGCGATCTGTGTGAAGTCACAGTCTGAATGTAATAAGTATGCGTCATAGTCGTTTACTTTTTAATCATTCATTGTTGCTGCCTGTGAAAATGAACAAAAACACTTTTATTCAAAACATTAAAATTCTGGTTATAATTCTTCAGAAAACCTAAGAAGCAGTAGATTGCGGTGAGTGCAGGTGTGGACTGTGACATAAACTGTAATAGCTTTTACATGCTGGTGAGAATGAAGCATGTGTGCCCCCAATACGTCCCCTCACTAATAATGTGCCCCCTTTAGAAACCTCCTGTGTAGGGATTGGCATCATAAGGAGGGATGGAGGCCTCCCATATAATGAGAAGTAGGAAAAGTTCAGCTTGTTCTGAAAACTATACTAAGGACCAGGGGCCCTCGCTGTGGGTGGAAAGGGTTCTTTACAGTTAGAGCAGTCAGACTGTGGAATGCCGACCACAAGAGGTAGTAATGGCAGATACTATAACAGCTTTCAAAAAAGGGCTGGATGATTTCCTCAGTACACAACATAGATGATTTAGTGACAAAATGTAGAATTGGTGAAGGAAGATTGCTCTAGATAGACCTCGGTCTTTTTTCAACCTATGTATCTATAATGAAGGGGCTGAGAGCCTGATTCCAGCGGTGTGTCACTAGGCTGTGAGCTGCTGTTTCAATAAAATTAG
The DNA here is from genome assembly GCF_048569485.1 of Anomaloglossus baeobatrachus. Classification (NCBI taxonomy): domain Eukaryota; kingdom Metazoa; phylum Chordata; class Amphibia; order Anura; family Aromobatidae; genus Anomaloglossus; species Anomaloglossus baeobatrachus. The sequence continues at coordinate 11,844,047 of NC_134355.1, read as the reverse complement.
TTTTATTAGCAGGAGATTATCACTATAGGACTAGTAGTCTTGTGCCTCTTAGTCCTGCTGCGCTGTGTAACCCCGCCCCTACCACTGATTGGCAGCTTTTTGTCAAAGTACAGTTTACACAGAATGCTGTCAATCAGTGTTGTGGGTGGGATTATATACAGAAAGCCTCTAATCATTGATGTGGGCAGGGTTATACACAGCAAGCTGGCCAATCTAGTGTGGGTGGAGTTATGCACAGAAAGCTGCCAATCAGTGATGTGGGTGGGGTTATACACAGAAAGCTAGCCAATCAGTGGTGTGGGCAGGGTTATACACAAAACGCCAATCAATAACGTGGGCGGGATTATACACAGAAAGCTGCCAATTAATGGTGTGGGTGGGTTAAGACTCAGCAAGCTGGCCAATCAGTAATGTGGCTGGCATTATAGACAGGAAGCTGCCAATTAGTGGTGTGGATGGTGTTATACACAGAAAGATGGCCAATCAGTGGTGTGGGTGTGGTTATACAAAGAAAGATGGCCAATCAGTGGTGTGGGTGGGGTTATACACCGAAAGCTGCCAATCGGTGGTAATTCACAGCTCAGCACTCTGAGTACTGTTAGATCCGCAGCAGAGAACAGTGATCCTATCATAACAGTTGCACCTAGTAAACTGACACATCACTGGAATCAGGATCTCTGCCTCTACATCAAGATGCTCTCAGATTAAGCAACAAAAATCTGGAGTCAGCTTTCCTTTAAAATAAACCCCTTATGTGATCGGTCTTGTCCAGGATCATCTGTACTTACATTCATGTTTCATAAAACCTGCAGGGACCCATGGAGCAACGACTGGCAGAATTCAGAGCAAGAAAAGCCCAAAATCCTCCGCAAGATGGAGAAAGTGGGAAGAAGGCGACTGGCACCGAGCAGAGGACAAGAACCTTTCTACAGAGGACGAACGAAGCTTTGCACAGAGTCTGCAGCCGGTGGAAGAGGCCGGAGCCTGCAGAACAGCAAATATCCGCTTCCGGGACTGAGGTGAGATGGCAGCAAGTGAGAGATCCCACCTTGTATATTTATGGCGCGTCCACAGGACCTGTGCCCGTCTACACGGCCCCCGACACCCCCTGCTGGGGGGGAGACGCTCTGCTAACATGGGAAGCAAACATGATAAAAACCGGATTGTCTTGTGTTGCTTCTTGCAGGTTTTGCAGCAGATCCCATTAATGGCGGATGAAGCATCACAGAGCGGTGCGGAGCCCCCCGACACCCCCTCTATGTGGAAGGCCGTCCTTCTGGTGAAGGTCCTCCTGTGGCTGGTCCTGCTGGGACTGTTTGTGGAGCTGGAGTTCGGACTCGCCTACTTCATGCTTTCCATGTTCTATTGGCTTTATGAAGGAACTCGCAGACCGGGCCTAAGAAAGCGAGGCGAGAAGAGCGCCTACTCCGTCTTCAACCCCGGCTGCGAGGCCATCCAGGGAACACTGACCGCTGAGCAATTTGAGAGGGAGCTGCAGTACAGACCGCTGGCCGGCACGTAGGACGGCAGACAGCGGCCATCGTGTGGTGCCAGATCCACGCCAAGCGGAGAGCACCGGATAGCGCACCTTAAGGAAATCCACAATAAAGAAATCAGGAACGTTGTAATGTATTTTAAAGATAAATGATTACGCGGTGCAGGTTTGCAGAAAATCACCAGCGTAACAGACCACCAGCGGAGCAGGGAGACCTCCGCATGTAGAGTGACCTGCGGTGCCGAGTGCACAGGGGTAATCTGTCCTAAATCTGCAACATAATCCACTCAGCTGCAAAAGCTGTGACAAGCTGCAGAGTCTGACTACGACTACGGTCACATGCTGAGGATTTGCTGCCGAGTTTCTGTAGTTTATCCAATTTCATTTTAGATTTCACTCCTCGAATTTCTGCACCGAGTAAACGCGATTTGCTGCCATCTCCTCTACTGCACTGGCACTTTATTACACTGATGATGCAAGGCCACAAGGAAGACCTATGGACACGTCCCACCGGTTCTCTTCCACGGCCTCCATTGATCCCCGTCAGCTGCTGTTCTAATCTTCAGACTGGTCACTGCGGCCGCCGGTCACCACAGGGCCATGGTCACGTATCGTCCCCATCGGTGCCATGTTCTGCAGCAGCTATTGTTTTCTACACAAAACAGGGGGCGACTGTAGAGACCGGAGGGAGAAGGACTGTTCCTGATGATCACTTCTGCCTGGGACGAGTGGTCACTTAAAGGGGTGGCTTTAAAAGAATCGGCTTTTGCAGTTTACTCTTATTAAAAAATCCTGAAGTCCTTTGTTCTCCAAAACAGTGGGATTTTTAATTCTATATTATACTGTGCGTTGCCTCATTTACCGTCCACCGCTGAGGTCTATGAGCAGTGGCCAGTTTCCTAGACAAGCACCGCAGCGCTTACAAGCTGTTTGCTATACAACTGGCAAACCCAAGTCCTCCTGCGCTTCTCCGGCATTGTGGAGTGCCCAGGTCAGAGCAGCAGCCCCCAATCCGAAGTGTCAGTCCTCTGGAGTACTCCACCCGACAAGCAGAAAGATAAGACTGCCCCTTTATAGAGTTTGTTCCATGTTATCACTTCTCCATAAGACAAAGGGGGTCCGACTGACTAATCCCAAAAATAGGGCTCTGCATTCCTCATCTGAGGGGTACTATTCCTATTCATCCTCTATGGGACTGCCAGAGATAGACAGTGCTGTACTCCATAGACAATGGATGGAAAAGCAATTCACATACTCGACCTCGATCCATTCAGGTGAAAAACTGCAGATCAGTGCAGGTCCCCTCCAGCAATCTGTAAGTTGTCACCAATCCTATGGAGAGATGTTCATTTAAAACTGGTCCAAACCCTTTAAAGGGAATCTGTGAGGTGATTTTCTTGTACAATACTAATGCAATCTTTAAATGGGGCTTAAGGAAACCTTTCAGGGTCAGTAAGTTTTATTGTTCTACCTCATCCTGTTATCTTACTGTAAGCTCCTTAGAATTCAAGATCTCTGCTTGCAGTCATTGATTGGAAACCTGTAAGATAATAGGGCCTTGTTGTGTGTCAGACACAAAAATGCACAGCTGATCAGGAACAAGGAAGATGGGATGACTGAGAGCAGAGATCTTGATAACTTGTATATATATTTATCATATGATGAATAAACATTTTTTCTGGAAAACAAAAACCTTAAAGGGAATCTGTCAGGTGATTTTCTTGTACAATACTAAAGCAATCTTTAAATGGGGTTTAAGGAAACCTTTCAGGATCAGTAAGTTTTATTGCTCTACCTTATCCTGTTATCTTACTGTAAACTCCTTAGGATTCAAGATCTCTGCTTACAGTCATTGATTGGAAACCTGTAAGATAATAGAGCTAATGAGCTAATAGAGCTTTGTTGTGTGTGGGACACAAAGGTGCATGGCTGATCAGGAACAATGAAGACGGGATGACTGATAGCAGAGATCTTGATAAATATATATATATATATATATATATATATAAAAACTATGTTATCATATTATGAATAAACATTTTTTATGTAAAACAAAAATCTTAAAGGGAATCTGTCGGGTGATTTTCTTGTACAATACTTATGCAATCTTTAAATGGGGCTTAAGGGAACCTTTCAGGATCAGTAGATTTTATTGCTGTACATTATCCTGTTATCTTACTGTAAGCTCCTTAGAATTCAGTGTCTTGTGCACACTAGTCAAGTGTATGTAAATACAATTTGCATATTCACTGCACCCCTCACCCACCTCCCAGTGCCTCCACCATCACTGCTGAGGAGTGGGAGTATGGGTGGGGGCAGCAGTGGAAATTCAGTTCACATTTACTACCACTGATCCAGCACTGAGAGGTGGAGGGGGAGAAGGGAATATACAGTTTGTATTTGCATACACTTGACTAGTTACTACATTACACTGAATTCTATGCAGCGTACAACAAGATAACAGGATAACATAGAGCAATAACACTTACTGATCCTGAAAGGTCTCCTTAAGCCCTATTTTAAGATTGTAAGTATTAAAAGTATTGTACTAGAAAATCACCTGACAGATTCCCTTTAAGGTTTCTGTTTTCCAGAAAAAAAGTTTATCCGTAATATGATAAAAAATATATACAAGTTATCAAGATCTCTGCTGTCAGTCATCCAGTCTTCATTGTGGTCAGCTGTGCACCTTTGTCTCCGACACGTGACAAGGCCGGATTACCTTACAGGTTTCCAATCATTGACTGCAAGCGGAAATCTTGAAATATTTGTAAGAACTGAGAAAAAGTGAAATTTTGAAGAATGTAACTTGTCATACAGTGACTAACCTTTATTTTCTGAGCCTTGAATTCTCCATCAATGTCCGGACTAATGGCCCAAACTTGCGCAGACAACGCATCAGACGTAAATTGCGGCCGCTCCTCGTTCCTTCATTCGCTTTATTTACTGTCTCTATTCATTGCCCGGGCTAAAGATGAATTATCGAAGGCCATTAGAGGCCGGGACAGAGGACCCATAATGGGACATTAGCCACAATTGTGAGAGGACGCACAGAGCGGCGCCGGCTCATTATCAGCGCGGGCTGTGATGGATGCATTAGGTATTGCACCGCCGTCATCTCCGCACTCCATGTCCTCATCAGTCAGCGGTGCCGAGACCGGGCCTGAGAATGGGCAGCGAATGTCGGGAACTGGGGCAGTCAGGGCTGTGAGGAGGACATGGAAGTACGGAGAAAAGAACGCAAATGTCTGCAGAGAAAGATGGACGATTTCATCCCCCAGAGCTCCATAAAGTGTAGGTGAAGGTTATTAAAGATCGTGATGCCTAAAATCAACATAAACAAGAAGACCTGAATCACCAGGCAGACGAAAAATTAAACTTAAAAGTTTTAAAATTATTGAAAACAAATGTTGAAAATTAAAATTGCGATTTTCTTGATTTAAAAACAAAAAACTAAAACAATAAGTTAATTCTGTGTCTCCGGTCCACAATAAATCTATCAAATTGTAACGTCAGAATTACTTTTTTTAAATGTAACGTCTTACAATCTTCTTGGGTAAGATAAAAACTTGCTAAGAAGCAAATCGGAGATAATGATCGTGATGCTTAGCAGTGCAGATGTGAATTCAGCTCTTTGATGGGATAAACACTTACTAGAAAGCAGTGTGGAGTACATTAGACTGCAGTAGTGAGAAGTATCGTACTGTGAATCTAGCACTAAGGTAGGATACATACTAACTAGCAGAAATAGTATGGTAGAAATTTACAGCAGTACTGAGCAGTGTAGCTGTGAATTTAGCTCTTTGGTGAGATAAACACTTACTAGAAAGCAGTGTGGAGCACTTTGTATTGCAGTAGTGAGAAGTATTGTAGTGGGAATCTAGCACTAAAGTAAGCTACATACCAAATAGTGGAAACAGCATGGTAGAAATTTACAGCAGCATTGAGCAGTGTAGATGTGAATTCAGCTCTTAGATTAAATAAAACTCTTACTAGAAGCAGCAGCGTGCAGGGCATTATATAGCAGCACTGAGCAGTGTAACGGTGAATTCATGTCTTGAGTAAGAAACTCTTCCAAAAAGTAGTATAGAGTACATTATAGAGCAGTACTAAGTAGTGCAGCTGTGATCTCAGCTCTTAGATGAAATAAAACACTTACTAGAAGCAACAGCATACAGGGCATTATACAGCAATGCTGAGAAGTGTAGCTGTGAATTCAGCATTATACAGCAGTACTGAGCAGTGTAGCTGTGAATTCAGCATTATACAGCAATGCTGAGAAGTGTAGCTGTGAATTCAGCATTATACAGCAGTGCTGAGCAGTGTAGCTGTGAATTCAGCATTATACAGCATTACTGAGCAGTGTAGCTGTGAATTCAGCATTATACAGCAGTGCTGAGCAGTGTAGCTGTGAATTCAGCATTATACAGCAGTGCTGAGCAGTGTAGCTGTGAATTCAGCATTATACAGCAATGCTGAGCAGTGTAGCTGTGAATTCAGCATTATACAGCAATACTGAGCAGTGTAGCTGTGAATTCAGCATTATACAGCAATACTGAGCAGTGTAGCTGTGAATTCAGCATTATACAGCAATGCTGAGCAGTGTAGCTGTGAATTCAGCATTATACAGCAATGCTGAGCAGTGTAGCTGTGAATTCAGCATTATACAGCAATGCTGAGCAGTGTAGCTGTGAATTCAGCATTATACAGCAGTGCTGAGCAGTGTAGCTGTGAATTCAGCATTATACAGCAATACTGAGCAGTGTAGCTGTGAATTCAGCATTATACAGCAATGCTGAGCAGTGTAGCTGTGAATTCAGCATTATACAGCAATGCTGAGAAGTGTAGCTGTGAATTCAGCATTATACAGCAGTGCTGAGCAGTGTAGCTGTGAATTCAGCATTATACAGCAGTGCTGAGCAGTGTAGCTGTGAATTCAGCATTATACAGCAGTGCTGAGCAGTGTAGCTGTGAATTCAGCATTATACAGCAATACTGAGCAGTGTAGCTGTGAATTCAGCATTATACAGCAGTGCTGAGCAGTGTAGCTGTGAATTCAGCATTATACAGCAATACTGAGCAGTGTAGCTGTGAATTCAGCATTATACAGCAATGCTGAGCAGTGTAGCTGTGAATTCAGCATTATACAGCAATACTGAGCAGTGTAGCTGTGAATTCAGCATTATACTGAGCAGTGTAGCTGTGAATTCAGCATTATACAGCAGTGCTGAGCAGTGTAGCTGTGAATTCAGCATTATACAGCAATACTGAGCAGTGTAGCTGTGAATTCAGCATTATACAGCAGTGCTGAGCAGTGTAGCTGTGAATTCAGCATTATACAGCAGTGCTGAGCAGTGTATCTGTGAATTCAGCATTATACAGCAGTGCTGAGCAGTGTAGCTGTGAATTCAGCATTATACAGCAATGCTGAACAGTGTAGCTGTGAATTCAGCATTATACAGCAATACTGAGCAGTGTAGCTGTGAATTCAGCATTATACAGCAATGCTGAACAGTGTAGCTGTGAATTCAGCATTATACAGCAGTGCTGAGTAGTGTAGCTGTGAATTCAGCATTATACAGCAATGCTGAGCAGTGTAGCTGTGAATTCAGCATTATACAGCAATACTGAGCAGTGTAGCTGTGAATTCAGCATTATACAGCAGTGCTGAGCAGTGTAGGTGTGAATTCAGCATTATACAGCAGTGCTGAGCAGTGTAGTTGTGAATTCAGCATTATACAGCAATGCTGAGCAGTGTAGCTGTGAATTCAGCATTATACAGCAATACTGAGCAGTGTAGCTGTGAATTCAGCATTATACAGCAGTGCTGAGCAGTGTAGCTGTGAATTCAGCATTATACAGCAGTGCTGAGCAGTGTAGCTGGGAATTCAGCATTATACAGCAGTGCTGAGCAGTGTAGGTGTGAATTCAGCATTATACAGCAGTGCTGAGCAGTGTAGCTGTGAATTCAGCATTATACAGCAATACTGAGCAGTGTAGCTGTGAATTCAGCATTATACAGCAATACTGAGCAGTGTAGCTGTGAATTCAGCATTATACAGCAATGCTGAGCAGTGTAGCTGTGAATTCAGCATTATACAGCAATGCTGAGCAGTGTAGCTGTGAATTCAGCATTATACAGCAGTGTAGCTGTGAATTCAGCATTATACAGCAGTGCTGAGCAGTGTAGCTGTGAATTCAGCATTATACAGCAATACTGAGCAGTGTAGCTGTGAATTCAGCATTATACAGCAGTGCTGAGCAGTGTAGCTGTGAATTCAGCATTATACAGCAATACTGAGCAGTGTAGCTGTGAATTCAGCATTATACAGCAATGCTGAGCAGTGTAGCTGTGAATTCAGCATTATACTGAGCAGTGTAGCTGTGAATTCAGCATTATACAGCAGTGCTGAGCAGTGTAGCTGTGAATTCAGCATTATACAGCAGTGCTGAGCAGTGTAGCTGTGAATTCAGCATTATACAGCAATGCTGAGCAGTGTAGCTGTGAATTCAGCATTATACAGCAGTGCTGAGCAGTGTAGCTGTGAATTCAGCATTATACAGCAATACTGAGCAGTGTAGCTGTGAATTCAGCATTATACAGCAGTGCTGAGCAGTGTAGCTGTGAATTCAGCATTATACAGCAGTGCTGAGCAGTGTAGCTGTGAATTCAGCATTATACAGCAGTGCTGAGCAGTGTAGCTGTGAATTCAGCATTATACAGCAATGCTGAGCAGTGTAGCTGTGAATTCAGCATTATACAGCAGTGCTGAGCAGTGTAGCTGTGAATTCAGCATTATACAGCAATGCTGAGCAGTGTAGCTGTGAATTCAGCATTATACAGCAGTGCTGAGCAGTGTAGCTGTGAATTCAGCATTATACAGCAATACTGAGCAGTGTAGCTGTGAATTCAGCATTATACAGCAATGCTGAGCAGTGTAGCTGTGAATTCAGCATTATACAGCAGTGCTGAGCAGTGTAGCTGTGAATTCAGCATTATACAGCAATACTGAGCAGTGTAGCTGTGAATTCAGCATTATACAGCAATACTGAGCAGTGTAGCTGTGAATTCAGCATTATACAGCAATACTGAGCAGTGTAGCTGTGAATTCAGCATTATACAGCAGTGCTGAGCAGTGTAGCTGTGAATTCAGCATTATACAGCAATACTGAGCAGTGTAGCTGTGAATTCAGCATTATACAGCAGTGCTGAGCAGTGTAGCTGTGAATTCAGCATTATACAGCAATACTGAGCAGTGTAGCTGTGAATTCAGCATTATACAGCAATACTGAGCAGTGTAGCTGTGAATTCAGCATTATACAGCAATACTGAGCAGTGTAGCTGTGAATTCAGCATTATACAGCAATACTGAGCAGTGTAGCTGTGAATTCAGCATTATACAGCAGTGCTGAGCAGTGTAGCTGTGAGTTCAGCATTATACAGCAGTGCTGAGCAGTTTAGCTGTGAATTCAGCATTATACAGCAATACTGAGCAGTGTAGCTGTGAATTCAGCATTATACAGCAGTGCTGAGCAGTGTAGCTGTGAGTTCAGCATTATACAGCAGTGCTGAGCAGTTTAGCTGTGAATTCAGCATTATACAGCAATACTGAGCAGTGTAGCTGTGAATTCAGCATTATACAGCAGTGCTGAGCAGTGTAGCTGTGAATTCAGCATTATACAGCAATACTGAGCAGTGTAGCTGTGAATTCAGCATTATACAGCAATGCTGAACAGTGTAGCTGTGAATTCAGCATTATACAGCAGTGCTGAGCAGTGTAGCTGTGAATTCAGCATTATACAGCAATACTGAGCAGTGTAGCTGTGAATTCAGCATTATACAGCAATACTGCTGAATGTGTAGCTGTGAATTCATATTTTAAATAAGAAACGTTTGCCAAGAAGCAGTATGGAGTACATTACAGCTCAGTACTAAGCAGTGCAGCTGTGATCTCAGCTCTTGCATGGGATAAGCACCTACAAGAAAACAGCAGTATGGGTCTGTGTGTGTCTGTATCTCCCTAACTCTGCACCTTCCTCTTTCCCCCCTCCCTTATCCATAGATTACAATAGGCAGCTGCATTTGGTCCCTTTGTGAGCAGTCAGTCTTGTTTTGATCAGGGCAGATTTTAGCAGCATTATAAATGATGAGTTTGGGGTGGGAGGGGGAGATGTATATACAGGGTTTGTTATTGGTGCTTGTACTATGTATTTATGTAAAGTTTGCTTAGTCAACTGCCACCATTGAACATCATTGCCATTTGTTTCCAAAATAATCGGGTCAAACAGCGCTTAAATATTGCTGCTATCCATTGCCCAGATAATAGCATCTTACAAAGCCCAATGTCATATAGTGGTAAATGGTACCACCGTACACTGGCCACATAGTAATTACAGTGTCTGTGTGCCAAATTAGAGCTTGAAGCCTCCAGCAGTGTCAGCTGCATCCTCCAAATGATCGGGCACATGGTGTACAACATGAATTATTTCAGGACCAGAAGGGGTTAATCACTGTAATAGTGCAGCTTTCCAATATACAGCCGGTGACATAAGTATTGAACACGCAGGAGCAGCGTACAGCGCGACGGAGCCTCGGGAAGTAAAGCACTCGCTTCGTTCTTGTTTTATTTCTTTTTTTAACTTCTCGAGTGCCGGATCCGGATCAAAGAACCGGAATTCCGGACCCGACCCCGGGAAACTTTGGAACTGCGTGGATCGGGACTTTTACAGTCCGGGTCCGCTCAGCTCTATCTGTGAGTCATTGTCCTGGATGAGTGATACATTGTAACAGGTCAGTGCAGGAGGGAGATTGGTGCTCGGATACAATGTAACAAACCCTCAGCATCTATACTGTTATAGAGGGTTTCCAGCTTCTGGATATAATCAGCTCTGTCCCATTCATTGGCCGCAAGCAGAGATCCTTTCCTTGTGATATTCGCTGATCCCCTGCAGTGCCCCCCTTATTTTCTTCAGGTAGCGGAGGAGTTACCCCGTCCTGTTATTCGCTATATTCCGCCATTTTTCTCTGTGCACATGAGTCGCCCATAAATCTTTCCGTGATGAATGCGGCTGAGCGGCCATAATTCAGGACTTGCAGAAATATTTATGAAGTGTAATAATTCAGCTGCAGTGAATATTTAGCGTGGGTGGTTGGATTTTGCAGCGCTGTTATTTGGCTGGGTCTCGCAGGCTTCAGCATTTGCCCCATAGAGTGGATGTGACTCTGTAGATCCTCCTGGTGCCATCAGATTAATCTTTGTCCACTTATCTCGGGATTCCCTGCTCCCTCCTTGATGATTATCACATTCAGCACCAGGAGTTCTGGCAATTGTTTTATTGGACTTGAAGGGTCCAAGCCATGTCAGAGCTGCTGGTATTATCAGCCCACGGCAAAGTCATAAATGGTTAATGCCCCTCTGGAGCCTTTATTTGTTTGTTTGATTTTTTTCAGTCCTAGAGTAGTACTTTAAATGTTAGTCCCCTGCCTCTAGTATTATACTCACTCGCCGGTGTTTTCACATTTTTATGGGGCCGCTTCAATCCCGTGGCGTCATGTGGTGACTGTAACTCCTTACTGGCCAAAAGTAAGAAGTTACATCACAAGCTGCTAATGCAAATTTATGAGGGCCAGGACAAGGCCAGAACGCGAGGCCAAAATGAAGCTAGAATACAAGGCCAGAAGGGGGCAAGGACGAAGCCAGGACAAGCCTAGAACAAGGACAGAAGGAGGCCAGGACTAAGCCTAGAACGGGGCCAGATTGGGACCAAAACAAAGAACTGGGTTAGGACGACCAGGACGAGGCCAGAAAGGGACAAGGTCAAAACGGGACCAGAATAAAGCAAGAATGGGGCCAGAATAAGGCCAGGACAAAACCAGGATGAGCCTAGAATGAAGACAGAATGAGGCCAGGATGAGCCTAAAATGAAGACAGAATGAGGCCAGGACAAAGCCAGGATGAGCATAGAATGAAGACAGAATGAGGCCAAAACAATAGGACCAGAACTAGGCCAGAATGGGGCCAGGACAGGGCAAGAACTTGAGGCCAGGAAGGGGCCAAAACAAGGTCAAAAATAGGTTAGGACAGGGTCAGGCTGAGGCCATGAAGGGACAAAGTAAGAACGGGACCAGAACAAGGCATGAATGGGACCAGAATGAGGCCAGAACGGGGCAAAGACGAGGTAAGGACAGGGCAAGAACTCGAGGTGAGAAGGAGGCCAGGACAAGCCTAGAATGAAGCCTGAAAAGAGCCAGAATGAGGTCAGAACAGGGCCAACACAAGGCCACAATGGGACCAGAATGAGGCCAGAATGGTGCCAGGACGAGGCCAGAACAGGGCAAGAACTTGAGACCAGAATGAGGTCAGAAGGGGGCCAGGAGGATCCTAGAATGGATCTAGAATGAGGTTAGAACGGGGCCACAACAGGACCAGAACGAGTCCAGAATGGGGCCAGGACAGGGCAAGAACTCAAGGCCAGAACGAGCCTATAATGAAGCCAGAATGAGGTCAGAACGGTGCGAAAACAAGGCCACAATGGGACCACAACGAGGCCAGGATGAGGCCAGGACAGAGCAAGAACTCGAGGCCAGAAGAAGCCAGGACGATCCTAGAATGAAGTCAGAATGAGGCTAGAATAAGGCCAAAATGGGGCAAGGATGATGCAAGGAGAGGGTAACAACTCAAGGCCAGAACGAGGCTAGGAAGGGGTCAGGATGATCCTAGAATGAATCCAGAAAAGGGCCAGAATGAGGCCACAAGGGGACCAGAACGAGACCAGAATGGAGAATGAGGCCAGAATGCAGCCAGAAGAAAAGTCCAGAATGAGGCTTTCATAGACTTGTATTGAGTTGTGATCTCTAGCGCCCTCCATGAAACACTGGAGCTGCCGGCTGGTCACAGATCCCACACCAAGATGAAGCTGCTGGAGGGTGAGTGTAAAGGCTGCTTTACACGAGTCGATATATTGTGCGATGCATCGTTGGGGTCACGGATTTTGTGACGCACTTCCGTCATTCGTAACGACATCTCCTCATGTGACAGCTCCTTGCGAGTCCAACCGATGCCTAATCGTTTGAAAATCGGCCATCGTGTACTCATCGTTTAATTCCATAAAATCGGTCAGTTTAGTCTTAATGAACGACACATTGCAAAGTGTGACACCGTGTAATCGGCCATCCTCGTAGTTATTTGTGACGTCATTAAACGTTCAGGGCGTATTTGTGGTTTTAAATAATCACGCCTAATCTAATCGGATTGGTTGTATCAGATGCGTTTTGATTGGTTATTACTGTTATAAAATACGGAGCTGTAGTCATGATGTGTGAACATTCAGCCTTGGCGTCATGCACAGTGTTTTATAGTGCATTACTCCTAATTTTTCTTACGTTTGTTTGTTCGCTGGATTTTCCGCCCTCACTCCTTGTTATCCCTTTTTTGTGGTAAGTTGTTATATGCCAATCTTTCCTTTTTGGATCAAAATCGACATTAACCAGACCACAAACAACAACCAAGAATGATGCTAAGGACACACGAGGCAACAAAGACAGACGTAGAAGAGAAACTATATATATGGGATGTAACCAATCAACCACATTAGCAGAACTGGATTGAGCAGGTCAGAATAATTCAGGGCGTGCAACAATCCAGACAACGTCACGGAGGGGTGTATAGTTTGCCTAATTACGCCCATACAAAAGACAGATTGACCAAAGGAAAACATGTGTGAAGCCTTTTGGATGTCCGCCATGGCCAATCAATATATCGATGAGCGCTTTGTGGTCGTTTGACAACACTCAACGTGTGACACATGGACAACTACCTATCAGCGATACAAACAAAAAAAAAAAAAGACTTTGCCAAATAAATCGCACGATGGATCGACTCGTGTAAAGCAGCCTTAACACAGGGGGCAGAAGACTTAGATTTGAAGCTCCACTCCAGCACTAAAATAAAATAACCCACTGGAGTGATGCTTTAACAAATCTGATTGTAGAGTGAATTTAGTGCAATTTTCACTGTTTTTGCTCATACATCTTACCCATGTGTACATGCTGCACTCATTTTACTGGGTTTTATAAGGAGAGCGTTCTCCCTAATGCTGCACATCTGACCTAAACCCTACCTGTCTTTTCAGGTGACTGTTCCTTAAGGTGTCCCATTATGAGCACATGAGGAATAACACTATTTCTGACCATTATTATAACCTGGCTTTTTCACCAGTTTCCACTGTGCAGGTTCTATTTCCATTTTTCAGGTGTTTCTGAGCTGGTGAGTGGAGACTCGCTGCTATGATGTCTCCCATACACAGCCCACACAGATATGAGGGATTCCTGCTCTCCTCTGTCTACATAGCTCATGTTCACAAGCAGCAGAAGCAGCATGGAGGACATTATACAGCAGCATGGAGGACATTATACAGCAGCATGGAGGACATTATACAGCAGCATGGAGGACATTATACAGCAGCATGGAGGTCATTATACAGCAGCATGGAGGTCATTATACAGCAGCATGGAGGACATTATACAGCAGCATGGAGGTCATTATACAGCAGCATGGAGGTCATTATACAGCAGCATGGAGGACATTATACAGCAGCATGGAGGACATTATACAGCAGCATGGAGGACATTATACAGCAGCACTGAGCAGAGTAACTGTGTATCCAGCACAGAGGTGAGCTAAAATGCTTACTAGAAAGCATAAGCAGAATGGATGACATTATAAAGCAGTACTGAGCAATGTTTACTAGGAAGCAAAAGCAGCTTAGAAGACAATATATACGGTAGCAGTAATGAGTGATGTTGCTGTGAATTCAGTTCTTGTAAGATTAACACTAAATAGAAATCATCAGCAGCATGGAGGATATTACACAGCAGTACGGACAATGTATTTCTCAATCCAGCACTGTGGTGATATAAAGCAATAGAAAACGGCAGCATTGAGGACATTATACAGCAGTAGATTGCAGTTTAGCTGTAAATCTATCTTTGAAGTAAGCTAAAACCTTACAAGAGCCGCAGCATGGAGGCAGATACACAGCAGCACTGAGCAGTGTAGCTGTGCAGCCTGTAATGTAATGCTGGAAGCTGTAGTACCCGTGTGTCTGAGCTCCTCGTCCCCTCTCCACAGACGCCATTAGTAAGCTGGATGCTCATCCTAATGTGATCAGGAGAGACTTTATGACTTTTCAGACTGAATGCTGAGTTCCGGATGTGGAGAGAGAAGAGGCTCATAAGTGGAAAAAGAAGAGTATTTTTCTGATGATACGTTACAGTTTTTTATATTCACTTGTACCATTCATCTGTGCAAAGCTTGTTGAAACGGTGACCATTTAATAGAAGACGTCCTCCTCTGAAGGATCAAGTCATCACCAGGACTGGGTGTGAGAAAGCAAAAAGCTGATATTCAAATGTATATATAGGTCCACATGGATCCAAAGTGTGTCCTTATGGCCTCTGTCATACTGGTAGAGGCTGGTCTAGCTGCGGGGGTCACTTTTGGCTGGATAGTGGCCTAGGTTTTATGTTATACATCTGGAAATCCTCCTGACATATACCTCCAGTGTGTGCAGTAATGTATACCCCCACAAATGTACATAGGAGGGGGTAACAGATACAAGACATTGCCCATTATAGGGAACGCAGCTTCTGGGCTACCTATATCCAGAGTTAAAGGAGTTGTCCACAACGTTTACAATGATTGCCTGTCCTTAGGATCGGTCATGAATATCTGATCCGCTGGGGTCCGACACCCGGCACCCCCGCGGATTAGCTGTATTCGGTGCTGGTGGCAGCAGTGGCCGGAAATCCTTAATTCTGGATCTGCTCTGTCTTCCGATAGTGGCTGTGGCAGGATACTGCGCACCATTCACATCAATAGGAGGCAGATGTGCAGTACCCGGCACCCCCGCCGATCAGCTGTTCTCGGTGCCGGTGGTGGCAGCAGGTGGCCGGAAATGCTCAGTTCTGGAGCTGCCCTGTCTTCTGCTAGCGGCTGTGGCCGGATACTGCGCACCATTCACATCAATAGGAGGCAGATGTGCAGTACTCGGCACTCCCACCGATCAGCTGTTCTCGGTGTCGGCGGTGGCAGCAGGTGGCCGGAAATGCTCAGTTCTGGAGCTACCCTGTCTTCTGCTAGCGGCTGTGGCCGGATACTGCGCACCATTCACATCAATAGGAGGCAGATGTGCAGTACCCGGCACCCCCGCCGATCAGCTGTTCTCGGTGGCAGCGGTGGCAGCAGGTGGCCGGAAATGCTCAGTTCTGGAGCTGCCCTGTCTTCTGCTAGCGGCTGTGGCCGGATACTGCGCACCATTCACATCAATAGGAGGCAGATGTGCAGTACTCGGCACTCCCACCGATCAGCTGTTCTCGGTGTCGGCGGTGGCAGCAGGTGGCCGGAAATGCTCAGTTCTGGAGCTACCCTGTCTTCTGCTAGCGGCTGTGGCCGGATACTGCGCACCATTCACATCAATAGGAGGCAGATGTGCAGTACCCGGCACCCCCGCCGATCAGCTGTTCTCGGTGGCAGCGGTGGCAGCAGGTGGCCGGAAATGCTCAGTTCTGGAGCTGCCCTGTCTTCTGCTAGCGGCTGTGGCCGGATACTGCGCACCATTCACATCAATAGGAGGCAGATGTGCAGTACTCGGCACTCCCACCGATCAGCTGTTCTCGGTGTCGGCGGTGGCAGCAGGTGGCCGGAAATGCTCAGTTCTGGAGCTACCCTGTCTTCTGTTAGCGGCTGTGGCCGGATACTGCGCACCATTCACATCAATAGGAGGCAGATGTGCAGTACCCGGCACCCCCGCCGATCAGCTGTTCTCGGTGGCAGCGGTGGCAGCAGGTGGCCGGAAATGCTCAGTTCTGGAGCTGCCCTGTCTTCTGCTAGCGGCTGTGGCCGGATACTGCGCACCATTCACATCAATAGGAGGCAGATGTGCAGTACCCGGCACTCCCGCCGATCAGCTGTTCTTGGTGTTGGTGGTGGCAGCAGGTGGCCGGAAATGCTCAGTTCTGGAGCTGCCCAGTCTTCTGATGGCGGTCATGGCCGGGTACTGTACATCCGCCTCCCATTCATATCAGTAGGAGCAGATGTGCAGTACCCGGCCGTGGCCACCATCAGAAGACAAGCAGATCCAGAACGGGACATTCCCAGCAACTGCCAGCACCTAGAACAGCTGATCGGCGGGGGTGCAGGGTGTCGGACCCCAGACGATGAGACATTGACAACCTATCCTAAGGATTGGCCATCAGTGTAAACGTAGTGGACAACCTCTTTAAGGCTTGGTTTGCCTTCACCAGGGTAAAGGGCCCATTTGCTCCCAAGGCTCTGTATCAGGCAGGATGATAAGCGCTTACCCTGGAGCCCACCAGTGTCCCCTGGTACACCCCTACCCACATCATAGGAGGGCTCCTGCCATTTTAATGCTGACACCGTGCAGAAAAAAAAAGACCGGATTGTCCCTTTTCTTCTTTTTTCTTTGCTTTCTTAGATCTCCGTTGTATTTAATGAGCGAACGATAAAATGTAATTATTTTCAGGAGTTTGGAAGCAGAAGGAGATTTCTAGGTCATTAGGAAATCATTGATGAAACGTCTTCTCGGCTGAGCACCGAGCTGCGGACAAGTTGGCGAAACATCAGAGATACCGAACTGATTAAAGCTTATACAAAGACTCGCGCTTCAGTGCTTGTTATTCCTGACAACATGACAACTCCTGCAGAGAGCGTGCACCGGTATAGATGGGGCTCGTGAGCAAACACTGCCAGCAATACAATGGGGTATGTCAAGTGTCTGACAACCCCAACAGAACATGTTAGGGTAATAGAGGGGATTCCTCCTACTGAGATCCCCTTCGTCAATGACTGGCCCAAACATTAACATAGGGTCTTGTGTAATTCTGCTCCCAGTGTCATCTGCACAGACTGGAAAGCTCCAATCCATATATCAGTAACTCTAGTAGGTGCAGCGTCTTGGAGATCCATGATCTTCATCTATATGTTCCATATGCAGAGGTGTGGACTTACTTGCAGGAATCACAAGAGCAGTCAGGATTCAACAGAGCAAGATGGGAGAATAGCCAAAAATGAAACCAATGGTCGGACCCAGGAGAATGAAAAACAGAAACCAAGCAAGAAATCCAAAGAGAGAAACAGGAGTGATAGCCAAGAACAAGGTGAGTGACAGCCACAGGGGAAGAGACTAAGGAACGACAAGTGGATGTGCCGAATATATGCTCAGATAACTTTGACCGAAGTTTCAGACCTTAATTATCCTGTTAGGGTTACGGCTTCTTCAATATCATCAGGCGATGCAAATGTCACAGCTTTATAAAAACCCAACCTCCTCTAACCTTGTGCCAAAACACAGCAGCCATAGGTTCTTCTAAGCTGCTGCCTAGCACTCTGAAAATGGTGGCTGCCCACAATGCAGGAGATGGCTGTAAGAAGATAGCAAAATGTTTTCAAGTTACTCTTTCCGCAGTTTGAAATGTAATTTAGAAATGGCAGAAACCATGAACAGTGGAGGTGAAGATAAGGTGTGGAAGACCAAGCTAAATTTCTGTGAGAGCTGCTTATAGGATTTCTAGAGAGGCAAATTAGCCCCTGTGTGACTGCAAAAGACCTTCAGGAAGATTTAGCGGACTCTCAAGTTGTGATACATTTTTCTACTGTTCAGAGACACCTGCACAATATGGCCTTCATGGAAGAGTCATCAGAACAACACCTCTCCTGCGTCCTCACCATAAAATTCAGTATCAGAAGTCTGTAAAAAATCATCTACACAAATCTAGTGCATTGTGGAAACAAGTCCTGTAGACCGATGAGGTTAAAATAGAATTCCATGGTCACAATGATCAAATGTATGTGTGGAGAAAAAAGGGCACATAATTTCAGGAAAACAACATCTCACCAACCATTAAGCATGGGGGTGGATCAATCATGCTTTGGGGTTGTGTTGCAGCCAATGGCACGAGGAACATTTCACAGGTAGAGGGAAGAACGGATTCAATGAAATTTCAACAAATTCTTAATGGAAATATAACTTTGTAAAAATTGCTGAAATTGAAAAGGGGAGAAGAGAGGAGACAAGAGGGAGAAAAGAGGAGAAGAGGGGATGTCTTCTACAAATGGATAATAATCCTAAACATACATCAAAATCCACAATAGACAAACTCAAAAGATGCAAGCTGAAGGTTTTACAATGGCCTGACAGTCCCCTGATCTGAACATCATTTAAAATCTGTGACTAGAGCTCAAAAGAGCCGTGCATGCAAGACGAGCCAGGAATCTCATAGAACTGGAAGACGTCTCCAAGGAAGAGCAGTGCATGCAAGACGAGCCAGGAATCTCATAGAACTGGAAGACGTCTCCAAGGAAAAGCAATGCATGCAAGCTGAGCCAGGAATCTCACAGAACAGGAAGATAAGCCATGAATCTCACAGAACTATAAGATGTTTCAAAGGAAGAGCAGTGCATGCAAGACGTGCCAGGAATCTCACAGAACTGGAAGATAAGCCAGGAATCTCACAGAACAGGAAGATGTTTCAAAGGAAGAGCAGTGCATGCAAGACGAGCCAGGAATCTCACAGAACTGGAAGACGTCTCCAAGGAAAAGCAATATATGCAAGATGAGCCAGGATTCTCACTAAACTGGAAGATGAGCCGAGAATCTCACAGAACTGGAAGATGTTTCTAAGGAAGAGCAGTGCATGCAAGATGAGTCAGGAATCTCACAGAACTGGAAGACACCTCCAAGGAAGAATGGATGAAAATCCCTCAAACATGAACTGAAAGACTTTTGGCTGCTACAAAAAGCATTTACAAGCTGTGATACTTGCCAAAAGGGGGAGCAACTAGGTACTAACCATGCAGGGTGCACAGACTTTTGCATCAACCCATTTTTCTTTTTTGTCAATTTAAAAATGTAAAAAAAGAAAATATTTTTTTATTTTTGCCTAAAATACAAAGGAAAAGTTTCATCTTTACCTTTGTGCCCTTTAGAGAACGTTTAATCTTCAACTTTCTTTACTGCTCACAATAACAGTATTTTTGACCAGGGGTGTCCAAACTTTTAGATGCCACTGTATTCCCCAAGTGATAGTGAATATTGTGAGTTATTAGGTCAATGGTATTAAAGGGTTAACCCTTATCCACAGGATTGGTGATAACTTCGGGGTCCTACAGCTTGGAAGCCCAGTGATGCCAAGAATGGGGCTCTGCGTTCTGGTGTTAAATGTAGCGGTGCACATGCTCGACCGTTCAGTCCCATAGACAACGAGAGGAGTGGAGGTCGAGCATGTGCACCGCCGCTCAATACAAGTCAGATCTCTGAGTAGCCCCATTGTCGGAATCCCCTTGGATCCCATTAATCCAATGGATGGTGATAACTTGTTATTTTGTGAATTAGTGAGTACAGTGGATACATTTCCTAGCGGAGGGTGCAGGATTCCTCCTCCGTCCTCCTGGTTGGTGGCTGCGGTCAGTAACCCGTCGGTGTAATGACAGCCAATCTTCCCAATGAGCAGTGATGTGGCTTTTTTAGGACTCAGTCGTCTGTTTTCAAGTCCCATGAAACGATTGCTCCAAGGTCCCTTCCCTTTTATGTTGTCCTCATAAAATATCATTTTCTTCCCATTTGTCGCCTTTTATATTTTTATTTGCCCATTGAACAATTTTACACCCTTGTCTGGAGCAAGTCACCAGACGCAATCACCGCGAGGCCACTTGCGCTTTTCTTTAATGAGCTCCTGTAAGCTTCTTGAGATTATATGGCCGTGAATATAAAAAAGGAAAATCTCAGAATAAGTGTGAAATTGCTTCTCCGACGTCTGGTCCCAGCGTTTGGCTATAAGGCACTTGTTCCGAAACGCGTCTGCTCTTCTGCTCCCGGAGCCTCTCGCTGGATTTACGACTCCGCTAATTAAATCTCATTTTTGTCACATATCGGACGGAGGAGACGTCGCGGAATTTTAAGGTCTTGTCTTGTAGTTTGCGATTTGCAGACACATCTGTGCGGAGACGAGTTTACGAGCCGCTTCCACCTTCCAGGATTTGCTTTATCGATGCAGAAGTTTATGTTGTTGGGTTTTTTTGCATTTTTTACTTTTCTCCTGCCAAGTTCCAGTCTTAATAAATTCCCTCCCTGAGCTTCGTATAAAGCTGGAGGGGAGAGCGGCCGGCCGTGCATCATTCCTCCGCGTGCCATCATTCCTCCGCGTGCATCATTCCTCCGTGTGCCATCATTCATAGTCGCCGCTAAAGTGTTGTGGAGAAACTCGGAGATTTACAGAGAAAGTTTAATGCAGTCCATGGGGACAAACGTTTTCTGGAGGAGACGCCAAGACTCGGGCGGAGAAGCCTCCACTACAAGACGTCTCCACCTGCTCCATTCATAACCTGCAGATGGGGAATGTGCACAATATTCCAATGAAGATATTCATAATAAAAACGGATATAACCGAGGCCGAAGGGTGAGGATCAGGGCTGCGTCCCTATTACTGATCCACACAGCTGTCCTATACATGCGACTAAGCCGCCATATCATTGAGGAGGAGAGTAAGTATGAGATCACCACAGCCCCCCCAATATACAGTCTAATATCCATAACCTCCCCCCCCATATACACTGAAGTTTATCACAGCCCCCATGCAGTGTCATGTCCACCTCAGCCCCCCATTATGTAGTATGATGGTCCCCACAGCTACCCAAACAATATTATGGCCCCATAGTCACCAATACAGTTTAATGGCCCCAGAGCCCCTCATATACAGGATAATGTCCCCCACACAGTATGATACCCATCACAGCCCCCAATATACAGTATAATATCCAAAACAGTCCCCAATATACACTATGATGTTCACAACAGCAACCATTATATAGTATGATGGCCCCCCACAGCACCCCATTAAGTATTATGCCCCTCAGTCACCAATACAGTATAATGGCCCAGAGCCGCTTATATACAGTATGTTATCTTCCACACAGTATGATATCAACCACAGCCCCAATATACAATATAATGTCCTATACAGCTAACTATACAGTATGGTCACCACAGTTCTTAATATAAGGTCTCCAGCAACACCCAATACAGTATAGTCACCCTTTTGTTACGTTCCCATAGCTAGCCCCCTCTTGTAATGTCCCCATAGCAGCCCCTTATGGCCTCTTATATGCCATAGCAACTCCATATTTCCCCATAGCAGCCCCTTATATCCCTATTGCAGCCCCGTATGTCCCATAGCAGCCCCTTATGTCCCCATAGCAGCCCCTTATGTCCCATAGCCAGCCCCTTATGTCTTCATAACAGCCCCTTATGTCCCATAACTAGCCCCTTATGTCCCTGTAGGAGGTGGTCCGCTTACCCCCACTCCTATGGTGTTTACATGATATTTGATGTATTTTATGCCAAATGTACTGTAATATGGTTGTGTTTTATGAAGTGAATATCTAAGTTCCTTGGCTGCTGGAGAGCGCGGGCTGTCGATGTAGCAGAGGCGGAGCTGTGCAGCAGTTGGTGCCATCTAGTGGCCGAGAGTTTCATATATTTTACTGTATACTGGGTTTTACTGCCTAATGTGTATTTTGTAACTGCCTAATGTGTATTTTATAGTAATCATATTGCATATTGTGTATTATCTAAGCAACGTAATGTGTCAGGTGTTTCTTGGGTACTGAGAGCAAAGCTGGGGGGAGTGACAGATGGCCGGGGGGGTTGGCTGTACAGACACGCAAGAGCGAGTTTAGTATTGCAGTGAGGTTCCTGGTGTGTGGACAGGGCTTTGTAACTTGGGCCTATTAGGGAACCCAGAGGTATTTTCTAAGTGTCTGTAGTTTATAGCTCACCTCGTGACGGGCTTAGAAGACATGCCCGGGAGAGAGTTCCTCGGGATGGGCCTAGTGAAGTTGAGAGGCTGGAAGCCGGCTGAGGCAGTGATTAGACACAGGTCGCCATGGAAAGAAGAATAGTGGGGAATCGGAGGCTGAGGCCCGGCAACTGGAAGACTAGGTCCCAGGCAGCAGGTTAGGCCAGACGAAGCACTCCGGCAAACAGCAGCAACAGAACCAGATGAGATTGAATAAATGTTTACAGTTGTTTTGCCCAGAGGTCTCCGGTGCCTTGTGTTTAACTAAATCATCCAAGATGGCGACAGGCTGTGAGGTGATGGACGCTACTCCAAAGACTACAGTGGGTGTTGCGCACACCACCTGAAGTGGTCCACAAGCACCGGCTCTTTCTGGTGAAGGGGTGCAGAGCCCTCACGGCCTGGCGTCCACACCTTCCTTAAAGTGGCGCTGTGAGCAGTGTCTCTCTCCGCAGAACCTGTCAAGACAGGCTGTGTGGAAGACGCCTGATAGGCAACAAGACATGGCCGTGAGCAGAGCGCTTACAACGCATTTCGTGGGCGGAACCAAAGAAAAAGAGAGTGCGCTGTCCGGTGTGCTCGGAAGCTGGGTAATAAGGAACGCCCCGTGTACAGTGGTGCCTGTCTCTTTCTGAGAAGCTGATGAGAAATGGACAGCGGCCCTGAGGAAACAGGAGGAGGAACCAGAAGAAGTCACATCCTGGAGGTTGCAGTCCAGAAAATGAACACTCCCCAACCCTTGCAAACTGGCGCCATTCCATTCTCTGAAGATGGAGAAAGATGGTTGTATGGAGCCTTTCCTGGCGAGAGACCCTGTCTGCTCCAGAGGTCAAGCCACCACCACATGTGGTTGCTGGAAGTGGATCTTCGACCCTGAAGATGTTACCTTAACACTCTCTGGCCAAAAAAGTCCCAGCCCGATAATGCCAAAAAGAGGTAGGTGGCCCAGGTGATCAAGGGTAAGAAGAAGAGGGAGGCTTGGGTGAGAGCTCAGCTGGCACTGTTGGTTGGTGGCGTCGTCAGATGCCGCATTACTAACGGGGTGATTCGTTATCTCGATCACGAGCGAGGCTATGGTTTCATCCAGGAAGACAAGACCAGGTAGAAAGTATATGTCAATGCCAGCTCAGTATGTGAGAATCCCGCTCTGACCTGGAGAGACCGGGTTCACTTTAAGAAAGGGAATGGCCCCCGTTGTCCACATGATGGCCGAAGGAGCCTTTCAAGAAGTGCTACTGGCAGATGATGCGCGCCACAGCGAAGAACATTCTGCTGCGCTGATGTTGCATACCCAACACCCCAGAGGCGGGACGGAAACCAGCTTCTCAGAAGCAATTCCAGCATCAGGCAAAGCGGCAAGTCCTTCAACCATCACCGTGGCCTAAGGGGCTCACTTGGCCGTGTAAGTGAAGATGGCCGAGTCCAGGAGCACCTGGGTCTAAAGATCGGCTTCAAATTTGGCGGAATAAGTGAAGTGGTGAACCTGGACAATTACCCTTAGTTGTGCCTGTTGCACTTCAGCGTGGAACTGTTCCACCTTCCGTGGGGATCGGACAGGGGATCAGGCCCCTGAAGTGACCCAGAGTAGCCGAAGGTACTTTTGTGTTGTGTATTCCACCTCCCTAGTTGTTTTGCACTTGTTGCGCTCCCGCCTGCTATATAAATTGGACTGTGGGTGGATGAAAAACTCACTCATGCCCAACACTGTGGGCGCTGCCCTCACTCTTTACCCAATGGACTTTCCATATGCACAGAGGACATTACTCCTTTGTACCAAAGACTCAGCCCCATGGAACTTTCCCTATATTCAGTGCCAAAGCTCAGTGTTCACTACCACTCTAGACTTGTGTCCGCAGAGAAGGGGGGAGGTCACAGGAACTGGTGGACCCTGTGGAGATCATCTGGGACTGTTGCTCTCCCCTGGGAAAATGGGTTGGTGCGTGGACCATGCAGTTGCTGGCGAAAAAGAAAACTTTTGTCGCCGGGCAACCTATTAAAAAATGTATGTTTCCGTCCAGTACACAGATGGAAGAGCTGGATTCTGGTCTATGGCCATCCATGATGAACTCTAAACAATGTGCATGTGTATACTGCCTGGTAAGGTTCTGGCCGAGGATGGCCAGTTTTAAGAAGGGAGGCATGTAGGAGATGGTCAGCTTACCCCCACTCCTATGGTGTTTGCATGATATCTGATTTACATTATACCGAATGTACTGTAATATGGTTGTGTTTTATAAAGTGAATATTTAAGTGCTACTGCTGCTGGAGAGAGCGAGCTGGCAATATAGCAATATAGACAGAGCAGTGCAGCAGTCAGTGCCACCTAGTGGCCAACAGTTTAATGTGTTTTACTGTATACTGTGTTTTACTGCCTAATGTGTATTGTATAGTAATCATATTGTATAATAAATATTAACTAAGTATGGTAATTTTGGATGTTTCCTGGGTACTGAGAAAGCTGAGAGCAAAGTTGGAAGGAGTAACAGATGGCCATGGGGGTTGGCTGTAGAGAAAGGCCAGAGTAGATTCAGTTCTGCATTGGGGTTCCTGGAGTGTGGACGGTGATTTCTAACTTGGAACCCAGAGGTATTATGCAAGTGTCCAGAGTCTACGGCTCACCTCGTGACGGGCTTAGAAGAGTCCAGGAACTAGACAGACATGCCCAGGTGAGTTCCTCAGGATGGGAGTAGATAAGTCGAGAGGATGGAAGACAGCTGAGGCACTGATTAGAACACGGGTGGCCGTGGAAAGAAGAGTGGGGGGGAAGAGGAGGCTTAGGCCCGGCAGCTGGGAGACTAGGTCCAAAGCAGCGGGTTAGGCCAGACAAAGTACTCCGGGAAACAGGCAGCAGAATCTGATGTCATTGGCCTTGTCTGTCGTGAAGGTGCAAGAGTTGAATAACTATTTACAGTCATATGAAAAAGTTTGGGCACCCCTATTAATATTAGCCTTTTTTCTTTATAACAATTTGGGTTTTTGCTCTTTCAGTGTCATATATCTAATAACTGATGGACTGAGTAATATTTCTGGATTGAAATGAGGTTTATTGCACTAACAGAAAATGTGCAATCCGCATTTAAACAAAATTTGACCGGTGCAAAAGTATGGGCACCTCAACATAAAAGTGACATTAATATTTTGTAGATCCTCCTTTTGCAAAAATCCCAGCCTCTAGTCGCTTCCTGTAGCTGATAATGAGTCCCTGGATCCTGGATGTAGGTACAGTTAGGTCCAGAAATCTTTGGACAGTGACACAATTTTGGCGAGTTGGGCTCTGCATGCCACCACATTGGATTTGAAATGAAATCTCTACAACAGAATTCAAGTGAAGATTGTAACGTTTAATTTGAAGGTTTGAACAAAAATATCTGATAGAAATTGTAGGAATTGTCACATTTCTTTACAAACACTCCACATTTTAGGAGGTCAAAAGTAATTGGACAAATAAACCAAACCCAAACAAAATATTTTTATTTTCAATATTTTGTTGCGAATCCTTTGGAGGCAATCACTGCCTTAAGTCTGGAACCCATGGACATCACCAAACGCTGGGTTTCCTCCTTCTTAATGCTTTGCCAGGCCTTTACAGCCGCAGCCTTCAGGTCTTGCTTGTTTGTGGGTCTTTCCGTCTTAAGTCTGGGTTTGAGCAAGTGAAATGCATGCTCAATTGGGTTAAGATCTGGTGATTGACTTGGCCATTGCAGAATGTTCCACTTTTTAGCACTCATGAACTCCTGGGTAGCTTTGGCTGTATGCTTGGGGTCATTGTCCATCTGTACTATGAAGCGCCGTCCGATCAACTTTGCGGCATTTGACTGAATCTGGGCTGAAAGTATATCCCGGTACACTTCAGAATTCATCCGGCTACTCTTGTCTGCTGTTATGTCATCAATAAACACAAGTGACCCAGTGCCATTGAAAGCCATGCATGCCCATGCCATCACGTTGCCTCCACCATGTTTTACAGAGGATGTGGTGTGCCTTGGATCATGTGCCGTTCCCTTTCTTCTCCAAACTTTTTTCTTCCCATCATTCTGGTACAGGTTGATCTTTGTCTCATCTGTCCATAGAATACTTTTCCAGAACTGAGCTGGCTTCATGAGGGGTTTTTCAGCAAATGTAACTCTGGCCTGACTATTTTTGGAATTGATGAATGGTTTGCATCTAGATGTGAACCCTTTGTATTTACTTTCATGGAGTCTTCTCTTTACTGGTGACTTAGAGACAGATACACCTACTTCACTGAGAGTGTTCTGGACCAAAGAAAGTATGCGGCGATCATCCACCACTGTTGTCATCCGTGGACGCCCAGGCCTTTTTGAGTTCCCAAGCTCACCAGTCAATTCCTTTTTTCTCAGAATGTACCCGACTGTTGATTTTGCTACTCCAAGCATGTCTGCTATCTCTCTGATGGATTTTTTCTTTTTTTTCAGCCTCAGGATGTTCTGCTTCACCTCAATTGAGAGTTCCTTAGACCGCATGTTGTCTGGTCACAGCAACAGCTTCCAAATGCAAAACCACACACCTGTAATCAACCCCAGACCTTTTAACTACTTCATTGATTACAGGTTAACGAGGGAGACACCTTCAGAGTTAATTGCAGCCCTTAGAGTCCCTTGTCCAATTACTTTTGGTCCCTTTAAAAAGAGGAGGCTATGCATTACAGAGCTATGATTCCTAAACCCTTTCTCCGATTTGGATGTGAAAACTCTCATATTGCAGCTGGGAGTGTGCACTTTCAGCCCATATTATATATATAATTGTATTTCTGAACATGTTTTTGTAAACAGCTAAAATAACAAAACTTGTGTCACTGTCCAAATATTTCTGGACCTAATTGTATATTTGACCATTCCTGTTTACAAAACAATTCCAGTTCAGGTAAGTTTGATGGTCGCCGAGCATGGACAGCCGCTTCACATCATCCCACAGATGTTCAATGATATTCAGGTCTGGGGACTGGGATGGCCATTCCAGAACATTGGAATTGTTCCTCTGCATGAATGCCTGAGTAGATTTGGAGCGGTGTTTTGTTTTAAAATATTTTTATTAGGGATTATATAACATATATGGGAAAGGTCATGTAAAAACATCATATTAATTTGTAAAAAGTCAAATGATTTCTTACAAGTAATAAACAATTGTTGATGGATAGGGAAGGAGGAAGAAAAGGGGAAGTTAGGATGTGAAGGATTGCAAAAGTTTAATAGGGAAACAGGCTAAAAAAAAGGGGGGTGAAGGGGAATGGGGAGGAACAAGGGAGTAGGAGAACCATATATCATGAATCCTTAAAAAGAAAGGAAAATATCATAGCTATTTATAAAGAATACAATTACACACTAAAAAAAAAACAACTATGTACAAAATTTCTGAAACCACTTTGGCAAATAAAGACCAAAAGTTTGAAGCAATCAAATGAAGGAGGAGATTTCTTTCATGTATGGGGAGCAAGCTGACCAAAATACATGAAAAACAAACTGGTAAGAAATTACGATAGACCTTGCTGGTAGCTGTATTGGAGCGGTGTTTTGGATCATTGTCTTGCTGAAATATCCATCCCCTGCGTAACTTCAACTTCGTCACTGATTCTTGCACATTATTGTCAAGAATCTGCTGATACTGAGTTGAATCCATGCGACCCTCAACTTTAACAAGATTCCCGGTGCCGGCATTGGCCACACAGCCCCAAAGCATGATGGAACCTCCACCAAATTTTACTGTGGGTAGCAAGTGCTTTTCTTGGAATGCCGTGTTTTTTTGCCTCCATGCATAACGCCTTTATGTATGACCAAACAACTCAATCTTTGTTTCATCAGTCCACAGGACCTTCTTCCAAAATGTAACTGGCTTGTCCAAATGTGCTTTTGCATACCTCAGGCGACTCTGTTTGTGGCGTGCTTGCAGACACGGCTTCTTTCGCATCACTCTCCCATACAGCTTCTCCTTGTGCAACGTGCGCTGTATTGTTGACCGATGCACATTGACACCATCTGCAGCAAGATGATGCTGCAGGTCTTTGTAGGTGGTCTGTGGATTGTCCTTGACTGTTCTCACCATTCTTCTTCTATGCCTTTCTGATATTTTTCTTGGCCTGCCACTTCTGGGCTTAACAAGAACTGTACCTGTGTTCTTCCATTTCCTTACTATGTTCCTCACAGTGGAAACTGACAGTTTAAATCTCTGAGACAACTTTTTGTACCTTCCCCTGAACAACTATGTAGAATAATCTTTGTTTTCAGATCATTTGAGAGTTGTTTTGAGGAGCCCATGATGCCACTCTTCATAGGAGATTCAAATAGGAGAACAACTTGCAAGTGGCCACCTTAAATACCTTTTCTCATGATTGGATACACCTGCCTATGAAGCTCAAAGCTCAATGAGGTTACAAAACCAATTTAGTGCTTTAGTAAGTCAGTAAAAAGTAGTTAGGAGTGTTCAAGAAATTGATAAGGGTGCCCATACTTTTGCACCAGTCAAATTTTGTTTAAATGCGGATTGCACATTTTCTGTTAGTACAATAAACCTCATTTCAATCCAGAAATATTACTATTATTAATAGGGGTGCCCAAACTTTTTCATATGACTGTATAGTTGTTTGGCCCAGAGGTTGTCCTGTATTAACTAAAGGAGGAAGATGATGGACGGCCACAGGCATTCAGTAATGTCAGGTTTTTTTCTCTGAAATGCGCCCACACCGTGTTTTCAGGAGGTAACGTCCTAGGCAGGTGCCTACCCCTCGCCTATCCTTCTCTGCTTTATAGTCTCCCCCTCCATCACTCTCCTGTGTTTCTAGGTGCCCAGAATAATTACATGTACGTCCCCGCACCTCCAATAAGTCTATAAAGCCGCGCAGCCGGTACCTTCCCGGTGATTTACATGCCCTGTAGTAGCGAGTCCGGCAGGCTGTGCTTCTTCGCGACTACCTCCAGTAATTAGCTCGCTATCTCCATTTCCTCGATGCTTTATCTGAGCCGGAGCTCGAATCCATCCTGGACGTTGTCACCATAAAGCATCTGCTGCTCGTTCCTCCGCCGCGCTGACCGTATCCATCTTTACTGCACAATCACCACTTTCTGAAGAACAAGCTTCTTAATTAACTTCATCATCAGCCGATTTCACAAAACCTGATAAAACTTTAAAACATTTTTATTCTGTAATGTAAAAAGAATCTCCAAGTGACGCTCGATGGATCCTGCAGAAGAACAGGGCTGTGATTTGGTCACAATATCCATCCAAATAGGCACCATGGCCAAACTCGGCACTGGCCACTCCATGTCGCGGGTCCTTATCAAGTATTCACCTTTCACCCTAGACGGGGATTTGGTTTTTGCTGCATTAGCAGCCGGGTGTGATGTGACTGATAGAAAAATTTTGTTTAAAAGAACTGAGAGTCCTCAGTGGTTGATACCTTTTAATGGCTAACTGAAAAGATGGTAATAATTGCAAGCTTTCGAGACTACTCAGGTCTCTTCATCAGGCATGGTATAACACAAAATCTGAAGAGTCACATATTTATATATATTTGTTGTGTATAAATATGTGACTCTTCAGATTTTGTGTTATACCATGCCTGATGAAGAGACCTGAGTAGTCTCGAAAGCTTGCAATTATTACCATCTTTTCAGTTAGCCATTAAAAGGTATCAACCACTGAGGACTCTCAGTTCTTTTAAACAAAATTTTTTTATCTCTACTGGCTAACACGGTACAAAGATATATTTTACTTGTGACTGATAGAGTGACCTGAGGGAAGTGTGTGCTGGGTCCGAACCTGACAGCGGGAGATAATAACAGAATCGGCTGCCAAAAACGCAGTCAGGGGCTCGGGTCCAGGAGATGGCAGGGGCTCGGGTCCAGGAGACGTCAGGGGATCAGGTCCAGGAGACGCCAGTGGCTTGAGACCAGGAGACATCAGGGACTCGGGTCCAGGAGACGTCAGGGGATCGGGTCCAGGAGACATCAGGGAATCGGGTCCAGAAGACATAAGGGTATCGGCTCCAGGAGACGTAAGGGGATCGGTTCCAGGAGACGTAAGGGGATCGGGTCCAGGAGACGTCAGGGGCTCGGGTCCAGGAGACGTCAAGGGATTGGGTCCAGAAGACGTCAGGGGCTTGAGTCCAGGAGACGTCAGGGGATCGGGTCCAGGAAACGACAGGGGACGGGTCCAGGAGACGCCATGGGCTCGGGTCCAGGAGACGTCAGGGGCTCGGGTCCAGGAGACGTCAGGGGATCGGGTCCAGGAGACGCCAGTGGCTCGAGACCAGGAGACCTCAGGGACTCGGGTCCAGGAGACATCAGGGGATCGGATCCAGGAGACATCAGGGAATCGGGTCCAGGAGACGTAAGGGGATCGGCTCCAGGAGACGTAAGGGGATCGGGTCCAGGAGGCGTCAGGGGATTGGGTCCAGAAGACGTCGGGGATCGGGTCCAGAAGACGTCGGGGATCGGGTCCAGGAGACGTCAGGGGCTCGGGTCCAGAAGACGTCAGGGGCTCGGGTCCAAGAGACGTCAGGGGCTCGGGTCCAGGAGATGTCAGGGGATCGGGTCCAGGAGACGTCAGTGGATCGAGTCCAGGAGACATCAGGGGATGGGTCCAGGAGACATCAGGGGATGGGTCCAGGAGACGTCAGGGGATCGGGTCCAGGAGACATAAGGCAGGAGAGTTGTCGCTCACTCCAGAAGGGCACCCAAGAGGTTAACCCGCATTTTTACGCTATGTTCCATGTAGTAAAAATATTGGGTTTTTCTGCTCCTTTTTTTTGTGCAAAAATCTTCTGTGTTCAAGCAGAGTGAATGTGATTTAATAAGAACGGGTGTCCACTTTGCATTTAAAGGGGCTGTTGAGCTGTTCGGGCGGGGGAGGGGGTTGTTTTTGCATTTTTACTTAAAGGCTTCTATAGTAAAACCTGAAAAACTTCATCAAAACCAAAGAAATGAGCCGGAGCAGAAGTTCGTATACAAGCGGCAGATAGGAGCGCGTTCACACTGTGGCCAGGTATCAGACAACGCCTAAGATAGAAACAACATGAGCAAATGCCCTGCAGTAAGTAAATAGTAATAACAAATATAAATAACATGGGGGACTTAGTAACACAGCGTAATTCCGTCCCACCGTGACAATGTACCGCAATCAGTACGGTCCTACCCTCTAGTATTAAAACCTCACTATGTGTCAACCGACCTCAATGTAGATGGGGCAGAGCAGGACCGGGGCCGACTGTACAGACACCTGCCCATGGGACACCATATAAATGACAAAAAAAGACAATTCCACTCTGAAATACTAAAGCATGCAAACCATGAATGTAAGAATATAGACAATGCATTACTGCTAAAGGAAATGTAGGAAAATTTAAATATTTAGCATAAAAATGGCCCTTTCTATATCTGCCCAGTAGCCGCATCAAGGCATATCTGTTATACTGGGTACCTACTCTAATGCCTTTCTGTGTGTGCTGCGCCCTGTATCCTCCGCGCCGGCATCCTCCATCCATCACTATACACGTTTCGCGGAGCTCATTTTCTTTGGAGCGACTTTACTGTTGTATTAATTATCATTAATAACACCAAACAGCTGAAGCTTCTCCCCGAGCCGCCCGCTGCCAAAATACAGGTATTCCAAAACAAAGGGAAGTCTACGGAAAAAGCAAATTGATGCAGAAGATGGAAGAAGAAGTCCCAAGACACAAAACATCCTCGGTATTTCTTCATGACCGGCATTTGTGGCAGAGGCAAATCCAGTGGTGAGTGGGGGGCATGGTGGGGTTCGGGGAGATTTTTACTGGAGCCGCATCACCCCACAAAGCGCCTTTATATGTCTGGGTTCTTCTGCTTGCAAAGTCTCCTTAAGGAGAATAGTGTTCCCCCGTGGTCCCCCCACGTAGCTTCTCATGAACCAGACCAGACACCCCATATTTTGCACTGACGAGGGGCAAGCACCCCAAAACACTGTGTCTGCAAATTGGGATTCTGGTCTAGCATAAAATCCTAAGTCGTATGCAAAGGATTGTTAAAAATCCACTTCTGACTTTTAGGATCGCTACTTCCAATAGGTGGCGCTGCGCTAGAGTTTATCTCCTTTCCTGGAGTGACAATTTGGGTTCTTCTGGACATTCTGCTCTTCTTCATAGTGATACTTTATGGATGGTGAAATCTTTCAGTGAGATCCCATCTATTGTCCATGACATACTGAACTCTGGTCACCCCAAAAACCAAGCTTCTACAGCCAACGTGACTACAACAGGGGAAGAAAGGAAATTTCAGGCGCTTCCCCAGCTACCGACAAGTTATGGTCCTCTTGATGCACATTGCATCGTATGGTGTCGATGTGGCGCCCCTGACCTGGTCAGGCACCACTGAGTACTGCATCCATGCTGGGGGCAGTACAATACAGGTAATCCAGAAGGCTGACCGAGGTGTGGTTACACAGGCGCATAGTAATCAGGTGTCACACATCTACCTTTGGGAGGACCCCTGGGGAATCCAGGAGGGGGCGTGGCCTCCATCTCCACTCAAGGGGTGTGGTAGAGAGCCTGGTTGCTAGGTGGCGTAGGCAGGCACAGTGGGGAGGGAGTAGTGAGCCAGTTAGTGAGTGCAGCTCAGGGAGAGCAGACGCAGGCAGCAGACCCTGGAGTCTGGCACAATCTGACAGCGCACGTGCAGTGGCTACCGACGGAGATCCATCACCTGGTAGTGCTACCCGAAAACCACCCGAGGCTGGAGGCAAGCGGTGGCTGAGTAAGGGGACTGCCAGGGAGGTACCAGGCCCGTTAGGGTAACAGGACCCAGTGCAGAGATTCATTCATTTTTCTTCTGCCAAACCTGCCGGTGGGGGCACTTCAGACCCCCACCACAACACCACAGAGTCCGCAGCCACGTAGCAAAGAGAGGGCCCATAGCTCACAAGAGGCAAGCAGCCGGAGTGACCTGGTCCAGGCTACAAGCAAACGGGCCAAAACAAGGGGAGAGAGGCATCAGCAACTTCCGTGGGTGACCCCCGTAGGGACTTCAAGTCGGGGTCACCCCAAAAACATCAGGGCTAGAGAAGGCGAGTCAGTAGTCACCCTCACAGTCAGCTTGAAGGAATTCCTGGTTTCTCCTGGTTAATCCCAGCTACGCCCGGGTTACTCACTCTGCCATCTACTGTGAGTAAAAACCCTGAAAGACTGTCTGGACTGCGCCTGAGTCATTCTGCGACCTGTGGTTCCACACACCTACACAGGGCCCTGGGGCCCGCCTCATTCTCGGGAAGCCACTACATCTAGCTGCATCCAACATCAGCCGCAGGCGTCCCCTAACCTGCAGCGGCGGCCCCCCTGACTGCAATACCGAGAGTGGCGTCACGAAAATCCTAAAGAAGCAACTACCTGTGACCAGATTATCCCACGTGGAGTCCCTGAAGGTAATGCACCGACACAACACCTGTGGGGCTTCACATCGACAGCCACCATTTATAGAAGGGAATGAAGTGCATCCTTTGGCTGCATTGTCCCTTATTTTTGGTCACTGAGCTGCAGTGAAGTGGGGTGGCACTGTGAAGGGTCCCCTTTCTGTACATTGTCCTCTCAGCAGCTATAGTGTTTGTCACACTAAACACATCCTTGGTTTTCACAGATCAGGAGTGACTCTGAGTTACTGTCATGCTTGCCGGGTATGACAAGTGTGGCGGGGGCGTTCAGACCTAAGTGCATCTGACGCACAACCAAAAAACACAACAAACAAAGAGGACACCAGGCACACAATAACAGGAGGGGGCACTGGAGCTAGTAAGAGGGGTAGGTGAGACACCTCCTATCCTCACCTGCAGCTGTCCCTACTCTCCTAACCAGTCTCTATACAATATCCACAATTGTTGGCGAGCAGGAAGCTGAGACCCTTCGAAGACCCTATAGATGCCCTGGCTAGTGAGGGGCAGGTGAGGTTCACTAGACCCACCGCTGCACTAACAGGACACAAGATAAGGTAAGACAAACAGGGGGGAATAGCAACAAAAAAGGATAAAGCCTGACTACAAGGAAAACTCCACAGCAGAACCTTCCTCCAAGTGGGCCAGAGAACAATGAGTTTGTATCTTCATCAAGGACTGCTGGGAAACAGCTCTACTTAACCCTGAAGGGGGTGGCTACAAAGCAGCTGCAGCTGATTACACTCAGCTAGGTACTGCTGGAAAAGCTGCTAGCAGCAAAACTGACATTAACCCTTTCAGTACCAAGAGAAATGAAACAATATTTAAGTGTAGAGAGCCAGATGGAGATGAGAGGCTCCAGTCCAAAAGCTGACACTAGTCTCCAAAAACAGGGAGATGACCGTGACAGTTGCCTGTTGAGACCTATTACTCCCAGGTATTCGGCCTGCACTGGTCAAGGCCCCCCCCCCAGACTCGGCATAGGACCGTGACTCTGTAACCCCTTCCCATCCGGCTGTGAAGTTGATTGCAGAAATTATCGCAACATTGTAGCACAATTATATGATAATGTATCGTGTTTTCTTGTGAGACAATATGGCGGACGCTCCGGAGCGCAGAAGAAGACAATGCATCACTGATGTCAGCGTTTGGCATCGCTTTGCTGGCGACCGCTCGGTCTTTAGACTCTGCCTAATTAGCTGTCGCTTTCTGATTCTGACCTTTATGCAGAGAATCCTGCGTCAACATAATTGTATTTGTGTTGCTGTGAAATAAAATCCCATGGGTGGCTGCGAGCAGATGCGGGTCACACAATAAATACCCGTCACCTCTTATTTCCTCAGCTGCGATCCGTTCCGCGTGACGCGGCGCCTTCAGAGCTGTAATTCATAAGGACATTAAACACGGCGATAAATTTCATGCATTGACTAATGGAACATTCAAACAAAGCAATTCATTACCCGGCTTCACCCGCAAGATTGTTTTATTGCCAGAAGCTTCTAGATTGTTATCGAAGCATGAAAACCTGTAACAAGGCGCATGTCGCGCCCGCCGGTCGTCTGCGGGTGGTCACTAATCAGATCACTATCCCTGTGATCGCCGTCAGGTGAGACGCAAACAATGATTGACAGATTGCCAGGAGGAAATGACACAAGGATCTTCATGGTGCATACACGAGGTTGTATTCAGTGGTGGCGGAGGGTCCAGGCCCAATAACATTATACCGAAAAGTGATCAAGACCTAAATAAGTAAAATCCGGAAGCAGCTGCAGAGACCACGGCACATCTTCAGAGGTGGGGTGCGTCCAGGTCTTGGGGCAGAGCTATACGACATTAGGCAGGTGGGTTTCTGTTACAGCTGATCGGTGGATACAAAGACTGATCCAGGACGATGAGGTATATGTCCTGTAGCCTGTCCTGTAGCCTACACACACAGAACAATCGATAATATAATTTTGTGCTGCAGAAAGTTTTGTTGTCGGCAGCACGGCACCTGGTTATGAGCGGTGCATGTCGTGGCCGACTCTGCTCTGTATGAGACTAGTGACAGGTTCTGGGTAAGAGTCCTTCGTGTTCCATGTAGTTTCCTTTCTTTTGGCAAGTAAAGGGTTAATGTCAGTTTCTACTTGCCAGCAGCATTCTCATGACCTCTACTCAGGTGCTTTCAGTTTGGGACCACTCCCAGGCCCTATAAATACCCTCTTCTCCCAGTAGAGGGTGCTGGTTATTCTGATCCATTTGGAAGCTGAGCCTTGAGGTGGAAGGAGCTGGTGGAGCCCTTATCACAAGTTGCTGAGTAGGTAGCAGTCCTGGTTGGACTTTATTGTTTGTTGTTATCCTATGTCAGTCTTTCCTTTCCCTGGTGTTGTATTAATGCAGAAGTGGGGCTAGTGTCTCTCACCTGCCAGCTCACTAGCAAGGGTTGTTACAGGGTCTGCCAGGGTGTTGTTCGGTGTGGAGCCTGTATTAGAATTGAGCGCGGTTCGCGGTTCGAGGTTCTCCAGTTCTAAGCTCGAGTGATTTTGGGGGCTGTTCGAGATCGAACTAGAACTCGAGCTTTTTGCAAAAGCTCGATAGTTCTAGATACGTTCGAGAACGGTTCTAGCAGCAAAAAGCAGGGCTTTTTACAGCTACAGTGTGCAGGAGCCATCGCTGGCAGCCTGCCACAAGCTGGTAACCAAGATAAACATCGGGTATCCAACCAAAGCGCTTTGGTTAGTAACCCGATGTTTATCCTAGTTACGTGCAGGAAGCCCACACATCCCCGCTCAGCTCGCTCCGCCCCCTCCTGCCCGCGGCATGTACACATACATACATACATACACACACACACACACACACACACACACACACACACACACACACGGTCCTGCTCGGCTTACCTGCGGTGATGAAGTCCCGACCTCAGCGCTGTCACTGTCCTCCATGGCCGCCGCTTGTCACATCACCTTCTCTCGCTTCCGACCCGAGACTGACTAGCGGTGATGTCACGGACCTCTCGCGATACTTGGTGTGAAGGCGCCGGTCATTGAACTCAGTGACAGGGGCTGTCAGTGTGCTGGAGATCAGCGCAGGTAATGTACCTCGCTGACAGCAGCACTTGTCATGCCCTGCAGTGACCTGGGCTGACCCATTGATGTTAGCTCAGGTCACTGCACTGCTCTCCCAGCCAATGGGGAACATCCTGCTCTTCATTGACTGGGACAGTGTGGATCGTCATGGCAACCCCTTGGATTACACCAGACCTGGATTTGTTTTTCATTCTAATAAATTGGTTAAAGAGGGAATGTTTTGGGGAGTGTTTTTTCAAATAAAAATGTGTTTGTTGTCTATTTTTTTTTATTACTGACTGGGTTGGTGATGTCGGGTATCTGATAGACGCCTGACCTCACCAACCCCAGGGCTTGATGCCAGGTGACATTACACATCTGGTATTAACCCCATATATTACCCCGTTTGCCACCGCACCAGGGCGCGGGATGAGCTGGGATGAGATGAGCTGGGGCGAAGCACCAGGATTGGCGCATCTAATGGATGCGCCACTTCTGGGGCGGCTGCGGCCTGCTATTTTTAGGCTGGGGAGAGTCCAATAACCATGGACCTCCCTAGTCTGAGAATATCAGGCCCCAGCTGTCTGCTTTACCTTGGCTGGTGATCCAATTTTGGGGGACCCCTACGTGTTTTTTTTAATTATTTATTTTTATTTATTTTTTGGCTAAATACAAAGCTAAGCACACCTTAGTGCCACATGAAAGGCACCAAAGGGTGCTCCACTTTTTCTCCACTTTTTCTCCATTTTTTTCTCCACTTTTTCTCCACTTTTTCTCCACTTTTTCTCCACTTTTTCTCCATTTTTTTCTCCATTTTTTCTCCATTTTTTTCTCCTTTTTTTCTCCACTTATTCTCCATTTTTTCTCCACTTATTCTCTACTTTTTCTCCACTTTTACTCCACTTTTTCTCCATTTTTTTCTCCATTTTTTCTCAACTTTTTCTCCATTTTTTTCTCCTTTTTTTCTCCACTTATTCTCCATTTTTTCTCCACTTATTCTCTACTTTTTCTCCACTTTTACTCCACTTTTTCTCCATTTTTTTTCTCCACTTTTTCTCCACTTTTTCTCCTTTTTTTCTCCTTTTTTTCTCCACTTATTCTCCATTTTTTCTCCACTTATTCTCCACTTATTCTCCACTTTTTCTCCACTTTTTCTCCATTTTTTTCTCCACTTTTTCTCCACTTTTTCTCCATTTTTTCTCCATTTTTTCTCCACTTTTTCTCCATTTTTTTCTCCTTTTTTTCTCCACTTATTCTCCATTTTTTCTCCACTTATTCTCCACTTTTTCTCCACTTTTTCTCCACTTTTTCTCCACTTTTTCTCCATTTTTTTCTCCACTTTTTCTCCACTTTTTCTCCATTTTTTTCTCCACTTTTTCTCCACTTTTTCTACATTTTTTCTCCACTTTTTCTCCATTTTTTTCTCCATTTTTTCTCCACTTTTTCTTCACTTTTTCTCCATTTTTTTTCTCCTTTTTTTCTCCACTTATTCTCCACTTATTCTCCACTTTTTCTCCACTTTTTCTCCACTTTTTTCATTTTTTCTCCACTTTTTCTCCACTTTTTCTCCACTTTTTCTCCACTTTTTCTCCACTTTTTCTTCACTTTTTCTCCACTTATTCTCCACTTATTCTCCACTTTTTCTCCACTTTTTCTCCATTTTTTTCTCCACTTTTTCTCCACTTTTTCTCCATTTTTTCTCCATTTTTTCTCCACTTTTTCTCCACTTTTTCTCCATTTTTTTCTCCTTTTTTTCTCCACTTATTCTCCATTTTTTCTCCACTTATTCTCCACTTTTTCTCCACTTTTTCTCCACTTTTTCTCCACTTTTTCTCCATTTTTTTCTCCACTTTTTCTCCACTTTTTCTCCATTTTTTTCTCCACTTTTTCTCCACTTTTTCTACATTTTTTCTCCACTTTTTCTCCATTTTTTTCTCCATTTTTTCTCCACTTTTTCTTCACTTTTTCTCCATTTTTTTTCTCCTTTTTTTCTCCACTTATTCTCCACTTATTCTCCACTTTTTCTCCACTTTTTCTCCACTTTTTCTCCACTTTTTTCATTTTTTCTCCACTTTTTCTCCACTTTTTCTCCACTTTTTCTCCACTTTTTCTTCACTTTTTCTCCACTTTTTCTCCACTTATTCTCCACTTTTTCTCCACTTTTTCTCCATTTTTTTCTCCACTTTTTCTCCACTTTTTCTCCGTTCTTTTTCTATGGTCGGTCTACCCATTAGCTCTGCCATGCATACTGTAGCTCTACACCTACTGCACATGTTACTTTATGATTGACATCTCTTTCGTACCAGAGCTGTCTAAGCCTACTCTGACCCCATATTTGTCATTACTATATTGTCCTTGTACTGTATTATGACATTTGTATCATGTGTTTCATTTCTTGCTGTGTTGCAATTTTTTTGCTGCATGCCAATTGTACCTCTACATTGTTCGAGTTTATGTTATTGTTCTCTCACTCTTATGTGATACTGATTATTGTCATTTTTCATGATTACATGCAGATAAGTCCAATCTGACGAAGGCTCAGGCCGAAACGTCATTTGTAACTTGTTTTGGACAAAAACATATATGCTTATGAATATTTTTTTTTTCTTAATACGGACCAATAAAGAGTGATTTTGCATTACTATCCGTTGTGACTTACTGACTTAGTCTGGGAGATTTAGAGTGCCGAGG
The DNA here is from genome assembly GCF_048569485.1 of Anomaloglossus baeobatrachus. NCBI lineage: Eukaryota > Metazoa > Chordata > Amphibia > Anura > Aromobatidae > Anomaloglossus > Anomaloglossus baeobatrachus. Next base: position 11,804,536 of record NC_134355.1, on the reverse strand, counting down.
TTACTCACTAATTTTATCTATTATTACCTCTGAGCACCTATATACCAGTGAGCAGAGCTTCCTCTACAGTAGTTCTCCTGATTAGGCATGCCCTTACCTCATGAGCAGGGCATTGCAGCTTTGGTAGCAACCATTACGACATGGACTCTGCTGCTGTGGACCCGAGAAGAGTGAGTGCAGATTCATTGCACCCACACTCCTCACATGAAGGGTCCGCACTCCTAGAAAATGGGGGATACGTTCCCTGAGTGTCTCCCCCCCATATTCTAGACGGTCCAGAGTCGTCGTGGGACCCCTTTATTTTTTTTCTTACAATAAATTGGTGAAAGAGGAAATGTTTTGGGGACTGTTTTTTCAAATAAATTTCTTTTGTCGATTTTTTTTTTTTGTTAGTACTGACAGTTTATGATGTTGGGTATCTAATAGACGCCATGACATCACAAACTGCTGGGCTTGATCTCAGGTTACTTTACAGCTAGTATCAACCCGATTTATTACCCCGTTTGCCACTGCACCAGGGCACGGGATGAGCTGGGGTGAAGCGCCAGGATTGGCGCATCTAGTGGATGCGCCACGTCTGGGGTGCCTGCGGCCTGCTATTTTTAGGCTGTGAAGGCCCAATAACTATGGACCTTCCCACCCTGAGAATACCAGACCACAGCTGTCAGCTTTACCTTGGCTGGTGATCCAATTTGGGGGGACCCTACTTTTATTGTGTAATTATTAATATTTATAAAATAATTATAAAAAAGAGCCTGAGGGGACCTCCACATTGGATCCCCAACCACGGTAAAGCTGCCAGCTGTGGTTTTCAGGCTACAGCCGTCTGCTTTACCCTAGCTGGCTATCAAAAATGGGGGGACCCAACGTCATTTTTTTTTTTAACTATTTTTTAAATAGAAAAAATTAATGGGCTTCCCTGTATTTTGATTGCCAACCAAGGTAATGGCAGGCAGATGGGGGTAGCAACCCATAGCTGTCTGCTTTATCTGCGCTGAGAATCAAAAATACCGCGGAGCGCTACGTCATTTTTTTAAAGATTTATTTTTACAGCACTGTGATGTCCAGCAATCAAAATACAGGGAAGCCCATTTTATTTTTAGTTATTTAAATAAATAATTAAAAAAAATATATATGGGCTCCCGCTGCATTTTTTGTATTGCTAGCTAAGGGTAATCCAAGCAGCTACTGGCTGCTAACCCCCACTGCTTGGTGTTAACTTCACTGGCAATGGAAAATCCAGGGAAGCATTTTTTATTTTTTTTGCCAAAAAACTACAAAAAAAGGACGTGAGCTTTGCCATTTTTTTGTATGCTAGCCAGGTATAGCAGGCAGGTGTTGGAAGAGTTGGATACAGCGCCAGAAGATGGCGCTTCTATGAAAATGCCATTTTCTGAGGCGGCTGCAGACTGCAATTCGCAGCAGTGGGGCCCAGAAAGCTCAGGCCAACCTGTGCTGCGGATTCTAATCTCCAGCTGCCTAGTTGTACCTGGCTGGACACAAAAATGGGGCGAAGCCTACGTCATTTGTTTTCTAATTATTTCATGAAATTCATGAAATAATAAAAAAAGGGCTTCCCTTTATTTTTGGTTCCCAGCTGGGTACAAATAGGCAACTGGGGGTTGGGGGCAGCCGTACCTGCCTGCTGTACCTGGCTAGCATACAAAAATATGGCGAAGCCCACATAATTTTTTCAGGGGGCAAAAAACTTCTGCATACAGTCCTGGATGGAGTATGCTGAGCCTTGTAGTTCTGCAGCTGCTGTCTGCTCTTCTCCATACAGACAGACAGCAGCTGCAGAACTACAAGGCTCAGCATACTCCATCCAGGACTGTATGCATAATTTTTTTGCCCACCAAAAAAATGACGTGGGCTTCGCCATATTTTTGTATGCTAGCCAGGTACAGCAGGCAGCCACGGGCTGCCTCCAACCCCCAGTTGCCTATTTGTACCCGGCTGGGAACCAAAAATATAGGGAAGCCCGTTTTTTTTTAATTATTTCACTTATTTCATGAAATAATTAAAAAACAAATGACGTGGGCTTCGCCCCATTTTTGTGTCCAGCCGGGTACAACTAGGCAGCTGGGGATTGGAATCCGCAGCACAGGTTAGCCCGAGGTTTCTGGGCGCCTCTGCTGCGGATTTCAGTCCGCAGCCGTCCCAGAAAATGGCGCTCTCATAGAAGCGCCATCATCTGGCGCTGTATCCAACTCTTCCAACAGCCCTGGAGCCGGGTGGCTTGTTGGGTAATCATGAGTTAATACTGGCTTTGTTTTACCAGCCAGTATTAAGCCAGAGATTCTTAATGTCAGGCACGTTTGACCCGGCCATTAAGAATCTCCAATAAAGGGTTAAAAAAAAACACCACACAGAGAAAAAATACTTTAATAGAAATAAATACACAGACACAAAAGAGACTCCATCTTTATTCCCCCCTGTCAGCCCTCCACGATCCTGCTCTTCTGTCTTCTTTCTTTCTAGTGTAGTAGTAGTGACGATTGTAGTGAGGATGAGGTTCACCAGCTCATCACTTGGGGCTGGGGAACCTCATCCTCACTACAATCCTCACTACAATCGGGAAGCAGCGTGCAGCCTTCACTCCGTGAGTGATCAGACGCGGTAACGCTGACAGACGCATTACCATAGCAACGGTGCTCTCGGAGCCGCGGTTAGCGGTGACGTCACCGCTAACTGCGTTGCTATGGCAACAGTGATCTCCGTTAATGACCGGCTGTGTCAGCCGGTCCCTAACGGAACGGGGAGTCGACCGTGTGCTAGAGCATGTCGCCGGTACACGGCGATACACATATGTGCACCGTGTACCGGAGAGATGCACTCGCAGGTCCTACATGACGTGTCATAGTCATGTGACCAGTCTGTAGCCAATGAGATAATAGCCACGTGACTGGTCACATGGCTATTTTGACGTCACGATAGGTCCTGCATCTCTGCTGGCAGTGCCGGTCACCGGGAGGATTCAGCGATCATCGGATGGAATAGCGGCAGGAGACAGAGTGCAGAAGGGATCGTGGGGACCGGTAAGTGTTATGGCAATGTTTATTAACTGTTTGTGTACATTTATAATGCATTTTTATGTGTTTGTGATTGCCTCCCATTATAGCCTATTGGCTCGAGTTCGGTTTGTCGAACGTTCGACGAGCCGAACTCGAACGGGACCTCCGTTCGGCGAACCGACCTCGAGCCGAACCGGGACAGGTTCGCTCATCTCTAGCCTGTATAGAGACTAGCTAGGATTTCAGGATACAGCTGCAGGTGAGAGCAGAAGGTGTCCCATCCTCTCCCTCACTAGTGCTAGGCCCCACCGTTGTTATAGTGTCTCCGATGTACGGCTTGTTTTGTTATGTGTTGCGCCGTATGCCAGACTTCCCTCAGTCAGTACATGACAGTGCACTATTGGACACGCAAGAGGTCCCTGTGCAAGAACAGTATATGGGCCCTTTGTAGTTCAATAAGTCATCATAAGGCACTGTTCTAGGAAGATTCGGACGCGGGGCCGTGAGGGCTCCACACTCCTTTGCCAGAGAGGGCTAGTGCTTGTAAACTGCTTCGGTTTGGGTGTGCGACATTTACTGTACTCTTCAGGGTAGCGTCCATAACCTCGCAGCCGGTTGCCATCTTGGATGGTTCAATGTAATACAGGACACCGGAGAGCTCTGGGCAAAATAACTTTAAACCTTTATTTAACTCTTTCACATTCACGACCCACATGGTCTATTTCATCCGGTTCTGCTGCCGCTGTTTCTTGGCTAGTTTATATAGCCTATCCCGCTGCCTGGGATTTAGTGACCCAGCTGCTGGGCCTAAGCCTCTGTTTGCACCCAAATCTTCTCTCCACAACTACCCATGTCCACTTACTGCCTTGGGTGGTTTCCAGCCCTTCGACTTCCCTCGGTCCGTCCTGAGGAATTCTCTTCGTAGCACATCTGTCTAGTCCCTGGATTCATCTAAGCCCGTTCTGAGGTGAGCAGTAGGCTCCGGACACTTGGAGAATACCTTTGGTTTCCCTGACGGATCCAAGTTACAAAGCAGCGTCCACACGCCAGGAACCTCTCCGCAGAACTAACTCTACTCTGGCCTGTCTCAACAGCCAACCCCCCATGGCCATCTGTCACTCCCCCCACCTTTACTCTCAGCTGTCTCAGTACCCAGGAAACAGTGGCGGGACTTACATATTTACCTTATAAAACACAACCATATTACAGTACATTTGACGCGGGCGGAGGAGGGGACGCCGCGCTCTCCCACTGCTCGGGTCCGGCTGCCGCTGCGGCTGCTGCGGCCTGCTGCTGCTGCTCGGTGGCTGGAGCGATGGGCCGGATCCCGGGGACTCGAGCGGCACTCCTCGCCCGTGAGTGAAAGGGGATTGGGATTTGGGATAGTTTATTGTCCGTGACGCCACCCACAGTTGTGGTGATTTGTTGACACCACCGCTGCTCTGTATGGGGATCCCGGGGACTGATGACAGGGAGCAGCAAAGTTGTTGGTTCTCCCCTCCGTGGGTAGGGGGGTTGTTGTTCCGGGGCCCGGTGATGAGGTGCGTGATGCAGGGCTTGGTGGGGTGCAGGGACGCGGGGGCAGCGCTGTGCCTTGCGGCACTGTGGTACTCACTCAGCCTGAGACGATGACACAGTTCTCGGTAAAACACACGGCTGGAAAGACGGTTCCCATGGACGGCTGAACTTGCTTTTCCCCAGTAGTTGACGGTGACGGTCCCTTTTCCTGCACCTAAGATGATGATGGTTGCGATGGGTTCCCACCGGTAACCCGCTCCCCGGCTTGGATGTGGGCCGGAGGAGCCCTACTTTGCCCGCAGGCGCTGGCCCTGAGAAACTGGTGCCCTGGCGGTGGCGGTGTCTCTCTCCAACGGTTGGACTGTTGCCTTCAATCGGGACTTGGTTGTTGGGAGACCCAGAGGTCCCCTTCACTAACGGATTTGGCAAATTCACGGCGACTCCAAGCCTTGCCGGGATCCGAAAGGCCCCTGCTAATGGTGCTGACTGCTCTTCGTATACTGCTCCGGTACCGCCGGGCCACCACCCGTCCGCGGTCCTTCCAGCAACCTCCAAGCAGTCTCCCCTGCAGACAGTCACCGCCGTCTGCTGACCTTGCTGTCTCAGTCCGGGGCACACACCCGGACCAGCTTCAGGCTTTCTTAACTGTTCCTTTTTCTGTCACTACTCTCACTTAGTCTTCCACCTTAACTCCTCTCTCAAGCTCCTCTACCACTTCCTCCTACTTCACTCCCCTTGCTTGAACTGCCTGGTTCTCCCGCCTCCAGGGCTGTGAACTCCTCGGTGGGCGGAGCCAACCGCCTGGCCCACCCCCTGGTGTGGACATCAGCCCCTGGAGGAAGGCAACAAGGATTTTATGTTAGCCTTGGTGTTCCTAACTGAGGTGTAGGGTGTGGTGGTGTTATGACCTGTGACCCCTGACTTGCCCAGGGCGTCACACATTCGGTATAAAATACATTAGACATGTGAACACGGCAGTCGTGGGGGTAAGCGGACCACCTCCTACACCTTCTCTGGCGGTGGATGTGGCCCCCTCACCGGGTGGGTCCCTGTGTGGCCACACGCTTTGCACCAATGATATATTCGCCCCTGACGGGGTGATGACTCACCTAACAATAATGGCATCCAATAAACACGTGTTTTGCTGGTTTGTGTGGTGGCGTCCAGCCGGTATAGATGGTGAGAACCGAGAACCGTTCTTCGGTCATTGGGTTTTGTAAATGTTCTGGGATCCCCCGGCGTTACTTGACGCTCCCCATCCAGTGTTCTGGGAGGAGGACGCTCGAGGTCTCCGGTGAAGGTCCTCACTAATGACTCGTCTCATCTTCTGCTAATAGTTGGGGCTCGGCACTTGGTTGCCCATTAAGCCGTGATAGAAGTCTTTGTCCTTTGCGCAGAGCCGTAAATTGCGGAGTTATTGTTATTTACGCCTCCTGATTGTCCTCGCCTTTCTCCCCGGCGTGAAGGTTACACCGATATTATAAAGCACAGCCGGCTCTCCGCACAGGAACGTCAGAGCTCTCTTCTGAATTATCTGCCTTAATTGTGACCTTCATCTCCTGTCGTGAACAAAGGAAAACAAGGTAATTACTCCAGCGATGGGCTCCATGTGTTTACAGGTTAATTCAGGTTTTCTGGACCATTTCATGTTACATTACATTTACTTAGAACTGGGGGAAGGGCAGGGGGCGACTTTATCTGCTTCTCTGCCACAATAATGACAACCCAGGTACTGTGCCATATGATTAGCATCCAAGATCCGGGCAAATAATGATCCATTAAAATAAATACTACCCCCGAGTGACCCCTAATGCTTAAAAGTTATTATATCTCCTGATTGCACCAACCAAATGTAACATTGCCACCTTTGTGCCATCCTCTGCAAAAATATAACTTTTCCAGTTGCTTACTCCAATGACTGATCCTTCTTCTGACAAATCCCGGGCCGGTGCCAGCAGCGCGGTGCAGTGGCGCCATTGCTCCTGAGCCGCATGTGTCCGGGAGCTGGCGATCTACAGGACTAGAGATGAGTGAAAACCCCACAGTTCAGTGAACCGAATAAGGGATGCGTTCGCAAACCTTTTCGAACCGAATTTCGAACCTTTATCGAACCTTTCAGAACCCCATTGGTTTCAAGGCACAGAAAACACTTTTATGGGGATTGAAAAGCTTCCAAAATAGCGAAAATATGTTTCACAGTCCAACACCGTTGTTTTGGCATAGTCACTAGCTTCCTAGGCTATTGGCAGAAGAAATATAGAGGTGGATGAGAGACAGGTGTAGGTCTGGTGCTCCCATACCCCAGCCAGTACAGACAAGACACAACTTGGAGACCTATGTAGTAGTCTCAACATTAAAAAATCCTTCCAAGGGACACAGCAGTATAATAGCATCAACTGCCCCCCTCTACATGCTACAGTGACCGGTCTAGGCCTCTTGGTCACAGAATCCTGGCACTACCCACAAGACATAAATTTCACACTCTTTTTGGAGCCTGGACATTAAAAATCCTTCCAGGGACACAGCAGTACAGTAGCATCAATTGCCCCCCTCCTCATAGGGCATTAAAACAGCAGGTAGGTTCGGTCCATGCAACATACAAGGCTGTGGCCTGATATTTTTTTTTATTTAAATGAAGACATGCATCAGTGACAGGCGTTGGCCTCCTTCCAAGAACACTGGCAGTAACCTCTACACAACATTTGGAGACACATCTTGTAGTCTCTGCCTTCAAAAACAGCAGTACAGTAGCATCAATTGCCCCCTCCCCATAGCGCCTTAAAACACCAGGGAGTTACAGTCCATGCAAGACATAGGCTGTGGGCCTGTATTTTTTCCTTAAATCAAAGATGCATTAGTGGCAGGCGTAGGCCTCTCTTTCCAAGAATACTGGCAGTAACCTCTACACAACATTTGGAGACACATATTGTAGTCTCTGCCTTCAAAAACAGTAGAAGAGTAGCATCAATTACCCCCTCCCCACAGGGCCTTAAAACACCAGGGAGTTACGATCCATGCAACACACAGGCCCACAGGCCGGCATTTTAATTTGAAAAAGACAGCACACCACGACCGTACCTTCTCTGATTGGCATCGTTTCGGTCCCTTTTTATCTCCATGCAGTACTGATGCCATGATGAGATATCACTCCCACAGCATCTCTCTCCTTATTCCATTTTTCTCTGTCTTTAGCAGCACTTCCCGACATGGAGCCCTTAAAAAAAGGTATCATTATACTGCCCCATAAATAAAGATATCTCCCATGTTGCGCCCCTAAATAAATAATTGCTGTGCTTACTTTACAAAAAATCCCATCTATAAACACACTTCTTTCTCCATAACATCTCCCCACATTGCCTCTCTCCATAACATTTCCCCACACTGCCCCTCTCCATAATATCCCCCCCACTGCGCCTCCATAATATCCCGCCACAGTGCCACAGTCATCTCCCTGTATTTTAGAGACTAGTGACAGGTTTAGGACTGGAGCCTTTCATCTCTGTCTGGGACTCTTCATTTAAATATAGTTTCTTTTCTTTTGGTGCTTAATAAGTTAATGTCAGTTTTGTTGCCAGCAGCTTCCAGCAATGCATGTAGCTGCAGCTGCATTTTAGCCACTTCCCTTTAGCCTTAAATAGTGGTGTTTCCCAGCAATCGCTGCTGCTGATACTATCCATTTGTATTCTGGCTACCTTGGTGGAAGGTTCTTCTGAGGAATTGTCCTTAAATTGGACTTTATCCTTTTTCATTGCTGTCTCCCCTGTTTGTATTACATATCCTTGTATTAGTGCAGTGGTGGGACTAGCAATCCTCATCAGCCAGCTCACTAGCCTGGGTATGTACAGAGTCCCTTAGGGCCACAGGTTTCCAGCTCGGTGACAGGTTGATAATCTGTTGGGAACTGGCTAGGAGAGTAGAGACAGCTGCAGGTGAGTGCAGGAGGTGTCCCATCTTCCCCTCTCACTAGCACCAGGGCCAACCATTGATATTGTGCCCCCGGTGTCCCCCTTTCGTTGTGGTGGTTTTTGTTGGGCCTCAGAGACCCCCTTGGTCTGAACACACGTGTCCAGTATGTGTATTTGGATGTCATTTTGCTGGAGCATGACAGCGCCTCTCCAAAATACCCCCAACTGCCTATACCATAATATCCCAACACAGTGCCTCTCTCCAAAATGCCACCCCCAACTGCCCTTTCCATAATATCCCTCCACACTGCTCCTCTCCATAATATCCTCCCACATTGTCCACATTGCTCCTCTCCAAAATGTCACTCCACACACTTCCCCTATTGATAATATCCCCAATACAGCCTCTGTCCAAAATTTCGCTCCCACACTGCCCCTCTCGAAAATGTCTCACTGCCCCCCTCAACAGCCCATCTCCACAATATCCCCCCACACTATACCTCTCCATAATATCCCCCACATTCCCCTTTCCAAAATGCCCCCCCACACTGCCCCTCTCCAAAATGTCCCACCACATTGCTCCTCTCTATAATATCCCCCATATTGCTCCTCTCCAAATGTACAAAAAAACACAAAAAAATATTATGTTCAAAGAGTAAAAATGAATTGAAAACCAAAGAAAAAAATCCCCTGAAAAATACTCTTTATTAATACTTATTAAAACGGTATACCCTAGAACCATCAATACAGTTCATCCAGACCGTGGTCAAGTGAAGGGGGTGCAAGGCATATAAACTTAGGTGTAGGTAAAGGGGTAGTGGTATTAGGGTGACAATAAACCACCAAGAATAAAACCAGGGGTTATATAAAGGGCTTTAGATCTAGCAATTTGCCCTCACTGTCGCCGGCCTACCAGCGGAGTTGCACCATAATTTTCTGGGTGCCCCGCTCCTCGTCGACTCTCCCCTACCTTGCCCTAAATAGATAATTGCCAAAAAATGGCCCCTGTCACCATTCATACTTGTGCAAATAAACCGTGCCCAAAGATGTCAATAGTCAATTATGAGGCAATCTGTTGGTCCTCCTCAGTTGTTAAATAACATAAATCTACATGAATCTACATGCCCGAGTCTGCAAAACAGACTAATACTCGTAAGGCATAAAACCAGAATTATGACGCCTAAATATAATATAATGAAAATTCCCAGCAGGGACTTATCTGCCAGGATCTCCATAGAACCTAGTCCTAACGCGTTTCCCCCCGAATTTCTTGGGGTTCATCAGGGGACCTTCAGAGGACAATAGTCCATGAACAAAAGGCCATCTAATAATCTATATTCCAAGAGCAGACGATACAGATGCCTGCATAAAATCCCAAGATTGAGATTATTTAGTGTCCAAAAAGTGATAGGACGCTCCAGAGGTCAGATAGAGCATGTACCACTTGACCACGTTCTAGATGAACTGTATTCAGGGTTCTTGAGTATACGGTTTTAATAAGTATTAATAAAGAGTATTATTAAGGGAATTTTTTCCTCTCCAAATGTCCCACACACCACCCCTCTCCATAATGTCCTCCTACACTGCTGCTCTCCATAATTTCCCCCCTCAGTGCTGCTCTCTATAATATCCCCCATACTGTTCTTTTCTGAAAAATCCCCCATCACTATCCCTCTCTATAATGTCCCGCCAACACTGCTCCTCTCCATAATATTCCTCAACGGGGCTCATCTACAAAATGTCTCCCCACACTGCCTCTCTCCAAAATGTCCCCCCATACTGCTCCTCTGCATAATATCCCCAACACTGCCTCTCCAAAATGTGACCCCACACTGCTATTCTCCATTATATATGTTGCAGTCTCCGCTGCCTCTGCAGTGCTGATCTCATTGTGGGGGCTCACAGGCACGCCTCTCCTTTGCTTCAGCTCCGCAGGGTGCAACAAATCCATTGGTGGGGCGCATGTAGCCCGCGGGCCAGATTTTGTGCAGGCCTGATGATGTTGTGCAGACCTGACTACAAAGCTCAGGTGATAATGGAAATCAGATTTTACTTATGAAGAGAAATCTATTATCCTTTCTGTGCATCCATCACTGTCATTAGGAGCTCTCGGTTATTGAATTTTTGGATTCTGCGCCTCCCGGGAATTTCTGCTTTGATGAGGTTTTTGGCGCGATCTTAATTCCTTCCATACAAAACCATAAAATGTCCTCCTCCTCGCATTGTCAGACACTAATGTATCTCTTCATAAAACTTCACTACGAGAATCTATTGACTTTCGATGATTCGGCGCAGGTTTGCTGTCATCACTTTCCCGACTGTGAACTTTAATATTCCGGCCTCACCTGCCCGTCATTAGAGGAAATTACGCGGCGTCTCATAAATCTTCCGACGTCAGTGGAATTTCTCGATCTATCACTCCGGAGGCTTCGCTGGGAGAATTTCACCCAAAGTGGAAAATTTCTGCTGAGATTGTACCACAAATGGGAAATGGAAAAACGGCCGATAATGATGGAGGCAGAAAAAAGTGCCATAATGGAGAATTGATGCAGAACCTCGGATATTGACTTCATTCTCCTTTCTGCATATCCAGGAATCAGCACAAAATCCTCTAATTACTTGTATCTAACGCTCCCGGAGCACAGAGCAGAAAGTTTGTTACTTTCCAAAAGTTCCTCCCTCCATGATGTCATCACTGAACTACAATACCCAGCATGCCCAGCTGCCGCACATCACTGCCCTGCTGTATATTGATACGAGCGATAGTTGATCACATACATTATTTAGGTGCTTTGTGTTGTAAAAAATGGTGACACTTTCAGAAATAGAGTTTATAGTTTAGATTTTTTTTTTATCAATTAACAAAATGCAAAGTGAATGAACAGTAGAGAAATGTACATCCCATCGGTATTCGGTGCCTGCTGTAAGGATACGGCTCACCCGGCTGCGGTTTAAAGTAGGGACAGGGAACGGTTTCAGTAAAACCTGGTTTATTTTGACTCCATAAACCGCTCAGATTAATGTCCAACTCTTAGTCCTTCGGAAAGGCCAAAAAAAAACCCCACTGGAGGTCTGCACACCTCCACACACCGATACATAATGAGTCCACCTGGACGTTCTTATGTCCATCATACCATGCCCGGGATGGGGATATATGAGCAGCCTGTCCTACCCATCTATATGACTACTCATAAACCTGGCCCTTGTTAGCCCTATTAACGCTTTCAGTACTATATGTTCTAGAGCTAGCTTCCAGGCTTATATCACAGAGGATAACCACCTTTGTGATACAGATCTCCCCTCCATGGCCGGCAGTCATCTTTTATGCCCCTCCCTCTGCCAAAATCCAGGGGGCTTTGCTCCTTCTGCCATCAGATATCCAACCCATGACAGAGCGTCCACATTGCCATGTAGTTTCCCGGGCCTATGCGGGCCTTATTCCCTTTCTTTTCCCTCATCCTTCACAGCTGTATTTGGTCTGACACTAACCTAAATGTCCTGCCTAATGGTAGTATCTTACAGTGCCAACACCCATTTGATGGCTAATCACTCCTTCTCCATGATGGAGCAATTCTTGCAGGAAGACAGTTTGCTACTTTTGGTAAATTATTGGCCGTTTTTCGCTTTTACTTTGACTCCATAAACCGGTCAGGATAACAAATCAAAACAGCCTTTTCCAACACACTGTGACAAACATAACGCAAATAGTCCATACAATGGTGTTGGTTCAAGTTAATGTCCAGCTGTTAGTCCTTAGCAAAGACACAAAAAGCACTGGAGGTCTGCACACCTCCACACACCAACCACTACTGAATCCACCTGGACTTTCTTATTCCATCATACCACACCCCGGGGCGCCAGTCCCATTTATCTCTCCGATTGCCCGTAAACCCAGCTCTGATATGCACTATATACTTTCTCAGCACTATATGTGCTGGAGCCTGCTTTCAGGCTTACATCACAGAGGATATCAACCTCTGTGACACATATCTCCCCTCCTTGACATGTCCGGCGGCCATTTTATGGTACCCATCGCCTCCATCACTTCTTTTTTCTCACAGGTTTTAAAGAAACACAGCAGCATGTCGCTATAACTGTAAATGACTCAGTTTTGAATCAGTCATTGTGATTGGATGCCAGGGAGAGCTGCCAGAGGGAGGGAGTGGCAATGCTTTAAATATACTTGCAGAGTCTCTGTGAGCAGTGGACGCAGCCATATAAGAACTAATATGTCTGATTATCAATAGAGACCATCTTCTAAGAGAATTACCAATGTGTGAGCTCTTTATACTTTTCTGGGGATTTTTTTTTCAGCTTTTTTTCTGAGGCCGTAGTGCCCATCACATACTATAATTAGCCGCACATAAAAGCCCCATAAAAAGACGACAGGATATGAAATGGCATGACATTTCCCTATTGACTAAATTGACGGCGATCTCACATTGTACCGTATCTTGAAGATTGTGTATAGCCAAATATCACCCACTAGGTGTCAACCTTGGGCATTATGTTAGATACAATGCTACTCTTCTTTGTAAGTGCGCACCATGTGGCCTGGAGAAGTATGAAAAACCCCAATATCATTTGTAGATTATTATAGATCAAAATTGGGCAAAGTGGAGTCAGCACTCTGGCTGTTCCAGTCCTGGCTGACATTCAGCACTCTGGCTGTTCCAGTCCTGGCTGACATTCAGCACTCTGGCTGTTCCAGCCCTGGCTGACATTCAGCACTCTGGCTGTTCCAGCCCTGGCTGGCATTCAGCACTCTGGCTGTTCCAGCCCTGGCTGACATTCAGCACTCTGGCTGTTCCAGCCCTGGCTGACATTCAGCACTCTGGCTGTTCCAGTCCTGGCTGACATTCAGCACTCTGGCTGTTCCAGCCCTGGCTGGCATTCAGCACTCTGGCTGTTCCAGCCCTGGCTGACATTCAGCACTCTGGCTGTTCCAGCCCTGGCTGACATTCAGCACTCTGGCTGTTCCAGCCCTGGCTGGCATTCAGCATCTGGCTGTTCCAGTCCTGGCTGACATTCAGCACTCTGGCTGTTCCAGCCCTGGCTGGCATTCAGCATCTGGCTGTTCCAGCCCTGGCTGACATTCAGCACCCTGGCTGTTCCAGTCCTGGCTGACATTCAGCACTCTGGCTGTTCCAGCCCTGGCTGACATTCAGCACTCTGGCTGTTCCAGCCCTGGCTGGCATTCAGCATCTGGCTGTTCCAGTCCTGGCTGACATTCAGCACTCTGGCTGTTCCAGCCCTGGCTGACATTCAGCACTCTGGCTGTTCCAGTCCTGGCTGACATTCAGCACTCTGGCTGTTCCAGTCCTGGCTGACATTCAGCACTCTGGCTGTTCCAGCCCTGGCTGACATTCAGCACTCTGGCTGTTCCAGCCCTGGCTGACATTCAGCACTCTGGCTGTTCCAGTCCTGGCTGGCATTCAGCACTCTGGCTGTTCCAGTCCTGGCTGACATTCAGCACTCTGGCTGTTCCAGTCCTGGCTGACATTCAGCACTCTGGCTGTTCCAGTCCTGGCTGACATTCAGCACTCTGGCTGTTCCAGTCCTGGCTGACATTCAGCACTCTGGCTGTTCCAGTCCTGGCTGACAGTCAGCAGTCTGGCTGTTCCAGCCCTGGCTGACATTCAGCACTCTGGCTGTTCCAGCCCTGGCTGACATTCAGCACTCTGGCTGTTCCAGCCCTGGCTGGCATTCAGCATCTGGCTGTTCCAGTCCTGGCTGACATTCAGCACTCTGGCTGTTCCAGTCCTGGCTGACATTCAGCACTCTGGCTGTTCCAGTCCTGGCTGACATTCAGCACTCTGGCTGTTCCAGTCCTGGCTGACAGTCAGCAGTCTGGCTGTTCCAGTCCTGGCTGACAGTCAGCACTCTGGCTGTTCCAGTCCTGGCTGACATTCAGCACTCTGGCTGTTCCAGTCCTGGCTGACATTCAGCACTCTGGCTGTTCCAGTCCTGGCTGACATGGTGGGCAGTGTAGTGCATAATGAAACTGCCCCAGACTGGGCAGCAAGGGGTTAACCCCAATGCTGTTTTTGTCCAGCCCCCTCTGCCGTCCAGGCCCTGCTCTTCCTGTGTTTGGGAGGGGACACCGTCCCGGCCCCTCCCGATTTCCCAATCCCACCTATAGGGTGTAATTGCTACCTATATATTGGGGTCCGGGGCGGTGTCCGGCCTCTTCCCCTGGTTTCCCAGGATCCGGCAGCAGCTCTGCCCGGTGGAAGCAGGAGAAACCCGATGGACCTTCACATCCCTGAGACGCTGCGGGCCCATGCGCGGCAGGAAGGTGAGAGATGGCTGGCCCGTTTATTTGCGGAGCTCAGCTGTCCTCAGTCATAGTTAGGGGATGCAATGCCCAGTGCTGCAGTGCCTGCTGGGGAAATGTCTTTTCCCTCGGGTGCTGTACCGCATGGCCGCCGCTCATCACGATGCTCCCGCACCCCCTAAATGATTCAGCCCATCTGCGCGCCCGGTCTCTGTCCTCGGAGGCCGCAGCAGCAGAGCGCGGAATTTGGCCACGCCCACTTCCCCTCCAGTTCTCTTACATGAGCCAGCATTCTCCTCAGCGCCGCCATTTTACCCCCTTCGGTCGGATCCCCAGGCGTGCTCTGCTCCACGTGTGTGCTCTGTTCCTTCCCTGCTTCCAGCAGCTGCAGCAGGCTGTAATACACTCCCCTCGAGTGTCGCTCCCTCAGCCCCCCTCCCTGCTGTTTCCACAGCACAGTTTATGTCACCTCCCCCCACCTCCTCTACCAGCTCCCAGCACGTTTAGTTCACTGATACAACGGCAGTGTTACATTAACCCCTCATATTCTGCCATGCAATAATACCACCTCTGCCTCCTCTTCTGGAGAGGCTTTGGGCTCTGTGCCTGCTGAACAGCCTGCAGCCCTGACCCAGGGACACAAATAGTACCCCCCTCCAACCCTAACCCCCCACTGTGCTGCATACTACTCCTGGTCAGCAAAGTTCACAATTAACCCTTGATGGCAAGCTGTAGCTGCATTCAGTTTACCACCTACCCCCCCCCCCCCAGTTGCTGCAGCTTTTGCCTGCTTCCCATGTTAATTCACAACTTTTTATGCCCAATCTCCAAATCATCGCAGACCCCAGGGGTCTTGCTTATGTCCTATCCAGTGATCAGTCCTGCCCTCCCTCTGCGTTGCGTCGGTTGGATCGGCATAGTCAGCGCCGCTCGTCGGATCACAGGAGGCGCTCGAGGCATTCTTCACGGAATTCCTCCCGTACGCGCAGAAGCTGGCGTTCACGTTCGTCTGGTAGAATTCGCCGTTCCAGGTCCTCCAGGCGGCGCTCTCCCTCTACGTCATCAGAGGGGTCAAGCGTCTTGAGGGTGACTGGTGAGCGTGCACGGACATCTATGGCGCAGCCTGTGGGGACGCAAGGAGCACTGTTTACTACTGAACTGCCCGGGGATGTGAGGGATGCCCCTTCCCACGTCAGCGGTGGTGTATGAACGGCGACTCCCCCACGGATGGTATCCACTTCCGCATCCGGTAAGTTCACGAAGGCTTGGGGGGTTTTAGACAGTTCAGCATTACCTGAAGGCCTTGGCAGATCATCTGGCTAAGCAGGGTTTGTCAATGCAGTCCGTCACAACAACCCCCTCAGGCAAGTATACACAAGAATTCCTTTTTCTGCGGGGTTACCCCGCTAGGTTCTCATGTAGAAAACGTTGTGACAATGCTTATATTGATATATGGTCTCTAATTTTTTCCTGACTAACATACTGTTGATAAGGAACGCAGGTTTTTCTCGGACAGGTCATATGATAGAAAGCCTAGAATAGCACAAAAAAAAAAAAAAAAAAATTGGGAAAAGTATTATGAGGATTTTCATCATCGGCTTGCTCTTACACCCTGGCATCGGTTTGAGTGTCCGAGCCATGGATTTCTGGTTAGGTTAATGACCGTACAGAAGCCAGTATACCACTTTTCAATCCACGGCCACTGTGCCGGGAGCTTCACAAGGTCCAGCCATGGTGGCCGTGCACCGCCCAGGAGCGTGTTGGTTGTTTAATGATTGACACTTCGGTTCTTTGGGTTATGCAATACTAGCACGAGTGTTCTGCTTGCTGCGGAGCCATTTGGCTGTTAGATTCCCTCACCCTCCTTCCAAGATCCTCGGTAAAAATGGTACAAATGTCTCAGATGACTCCGGGTAAGTTACCTGAGATGCCCCTTGTGGCTTAACAAATATAAGGTTGTGCTGGTCATATCTGTTTTGTATTTTTCTTTCATTTTCTTCATTCTATTTCATTTTCTAATCGCTCCCTTATTGTCCCTAAAAGGAACGGAACCAGGTAAATTTCAATTGATACACCACCTACTGTATCTCACGCACACGGCGGGTCTGTTAATCATGGTATCCCTCCTGAGTAAGCTTTGATTTCTGTGTCTTTTACAGTGTAATTTCTCTTATACGGGAGTTCGGACGCAGTGCACTTTTGCTTAATCTGATATCGAATCTGTGTTTTGTCCGTTACCTGTTCATCCGTACTGTTCCATATTTTGATTGTTGCATGTATGGCAATTTTTATTACGATTCTTTACTTCCCATGGGATGCTTTAGGTCATTCCATTATTTTTAACTCTTCAGTTCATTTCTTCAATGGGTGCGGTGGTGTGAGACGGCTCAATTTGTCACTCACTACTTGATGATTTTCTTTAATTGCTCTAGTGACTTCGATGAATTCATACAGTTTTTTGACAATTTTTCAGTTGATATTGAGTTTGTTGTCCCTAAAAGTAGGGCCAGGAAAGATTCAGACCCTGTTTCAGTTGTGTGTCGGTTTTGTTTTTGTACGGTGCAGTCTTAAAGGGATTTTCTACATACCATGAAAATACATTCACTTTGTCTAATTGGTAATTCTGTTGGACAATTTTGTTGCTTATGTGATGTTATATTACTGAACCGCAGCATTAGAGAGGTCAGAATTACACCCGAGCTAATTAGAATTACAGGCATAGTATAGTTATAAGTATTTGTGTCTTTACAGGAAAGTTACATTGCGCCAAATGCAGTTCACCGCCTCTCATTGTCCACTAGGGGCGCTTCACCCTGACCACAGGATTATTGTGTTCCCCAGAGGGGCGCTTCACCCTGACCACAGGATTATTGTGTTCCCCAGAGGGGCGCTTCACCCTGACCACAGGATTATTGTGTTCCCCAGAGGGGCGCTTCACCCTGACCACAGGATTATTGTGTTCCCCAGAGGGGCGCTTCACCCTGACCACAGGATTATTGTGTTCCCCAGAGGGGCGCTTCACCCTGACCACAGGATTATTGTGTTCCCCAGAGGGGCGCTTCACCCTGACCACAGGATTATTGTGTTCCCCAGAGGGGCGCTTCACCCTGACCACAGGATTATTGTGTTCCCCAGAGGGGCGCTTCACCCTGACCACAGGATTATTGTGTTCACCAGAGGGGCGCTCCACCTTGACCACAGGATTACGTATTACTTCTGATTTACTGATTTGGTTTCAATTCCTTTCCACCTTTAACGAGTGCATGTTCAACATGTGTTTTGTGGTGGCTAGCCAGGTATTATGTTTTCTCCACAATGCGTCTTTTCCGATGGTTTAGCGCTGTTTTAGTCAATCGCGGGGTGACGGGGCACCTGGCCCTCACCTTAATTTTTGTTTGACTGCCAATTTTTTCCCTTTCAGAATTGTTTCCTATTGTCATTGCTGTGGAGTTATGGCACAAGTCACTTGCCAACTGTAATATTGTGTTTGTTACGCTGCATGCAATACACATTTGATCCGAGCTTCATGGGCTACGGGTTCTCAGAGTAATACTTTATATTGATTGTCCCGTTTCTTTTACAGAAGTTTTTTTTCAGCTGGTACCCAAGGCCAGTCCGGTGGGTTGCCATTGCCACACTGCTGTGAGATCTTGCCAGGACCAACTCCTGACAGAGATTAGGACTTCAGATACCCCTTCAAAGTGGCAGCTTTATGGATAGGCATGAAACAGTGTTTAAGTATAGGTATTCTGGTAGCTGGGCCCCGGTACTGGTAACTTTACCCATTCAGAGATTACCCTTCAATATTTGATTCACCTTTATAACCTTGGTTCTTCCGCCTCTGTAGCCTAGAAGCATTTATTTCTATTTTGTTTCAATCTTTTGATGGGATGTTCTACGTTACTAAATCTTTTGTTATTTGCCAATCCCTTTAATGGCTGGTTTAAGTCCCACCAATCCGTAGATATGAGGCACCCTATTTTACCCAATGCTTCTTCAGTTAATCGACTCTGCAGGACGTTTGTTCAATCCAACGGGAGATATATCTGTTGTCCACAACCTTTAGCTTGGCCTTTTCTGGACCCTCTGAGCAGTGAATTCGTCTCACCGTCCAAGAATAATTTTGTTGCCGTCATTTGTGTGCCATACTAGCCAGAGATCCTGGGATTAGACTGTCCCAACCCCCCAACCCCCCCCCCCCGCCCGCCTTCCCTTTGCGTTTGACGGAATTTTTTGTTTGTCGGACTACTGGTACCTCACCGTTAGTTTATTAGGATGGTTCCCACCTTACTAGGTTTACCGCTCCTTTTTTGGTGCTGTATGACCTCTTGTGGTCCCCCCCCCCCGATCACTTTGGACTCATTCCTTTTCATTGTGGCAGCCACTGAGGCTGCCAGGGCGGGTTTTATCAGACTCTGATATACAGCGTATAGTGGTAGATTGCACTCTGCTTGGGGTGTCAGATATGCACCGATTTATTGCAGGAAGTAACCAATTTTATAGTACATTTACTTTCATTAATTCCTTCAAAGGTTCGGCATTGCAAAAAAAAAAAAAAAAAAAAGAGGTTTTTTTGGATTGTTGGCCATTTCTACGTGTTTTGGGCTGTTCAGAGAGCTGGTAACCGTCCGGCCGGTCGCAATCTTGGATTCTACCATGTCGAACTGCTTAGTGGTTGGGTTCGAGGCCTGAGATGGCTCAGGTCTTGTTGAGACGGTTGCCATCAGCAGGCAGTTGTGTGCTCCGATGATTTTAGTTGGTAGGTGACAACGCAGGTTAATGCTTCAAGATGGTGTGCACTTGGCAGATATCGGTCTGGACATATTTTTATCTATGATCCAGGGCGGCCTGGAGCAAGCCTTTTTCCAAATGGTGGGGGTCGGAGTTCAGTTTGAGACTGGTCTCCTCCTTGGCATGTGTCAACAGCATTCTGGTGAGAGAGCGGAAGTCCTTGGTCCTGTGGTAGAGTGTCCCTTCTCACCTGGAGTCAAGTTATGTTTTACAAGTTCTAAAGAGTTTGGAAAAAGTTTATAAAATATGTATTACAAGTTTTAATGAGTTTGGAAAAGTTTGTAAAATAATAATATATCAGTAAAGCTGTGACCGATATCTGCCAACAAAATGGTGTCTGTCTTTATTTCATTAGGACGGGCCTTTTATTTGGATGCAACGGTTCTTTGTTTTTGTCTGTGCAGTCTTCAGCACTCTGGCTGTTCCAGTCCTGGCTGACATTCAGCACTCTGGCTGTTCCAGTCCTGGCTGACATTCAGCACTCTGGCTGTTCCAGTCCTGGCTGACATTCAGCACTCTGGCTGTTCCAGTCCTGGCTGACATTCAGCACCCTGGCTGTTCCAGTCCTGGCTGACATTCAGCACTCTGGCTGTTCCAGTCCTGGCTGACATTCAGCACTCTGGCTGTTCCAGTCCTGGCTGACATTCAGCACTCTGGCTGTTCCAGCCCTGGCTGACATTCAGCACTCTGGCTGTTCCAGTCCTGGCTGACATTCAGCACTCTGGCTGTTCCAGTCCTGGCTGACATTCAGCACTCTGGCTGTTCCAGTCCTGGCTGACATTCAGCACTCTGGCTGTTCCAGTCCTGGCTGACATTCAGCACTCTGGCTGTTCCAGCCCTGGCTGACATTCAGCACTCTGGCTGTTCCAGTCCTGGCTGACATTCAGCACTCTGGCTGTTCCAGTCCTGGCTGACATTCAGCACTCTGGCTGTTCCAGTCCTGGCTGACATTCAGCACTCTGGCTGTTCCAGTCCTGGCTGACATTCAGCACTCTGGCTGTTCCAGTCCAGCCTGTGGACCGAAACAGTTGAAAGGATTAAAACACTGAAACACTGAAACAGTGAGCCCCCAGGATGCATCATTGCCTCCCCAGCCATCTGCCTGCTTCTCGATGCCACCGCTATCCACATCCTCAGGATCCACATATTGGTAAATACATTGGTGGAGGAGGGGCTGCCGGCTCCATCTTCAACTAATCAGCTTGTGGGTCAGCAGATGTGATGACGTCACATCGGAACATCAGTGCACCAGAGACCGGAGCAGAACATCAGGGAATGGGATGTTTGTATGTATTTAGGAAGCTACGTGGGGGCTCATACTGTATATAGGATGCTATGTGGGGGCTCATACTGTATATAGAGGCCTATGTGAGGGCTCATACTGTATATAGGGGCTATGTGGGGGCTCATACTGTATATAAGAGACTATGTAGGGTCTCATCCTGTATACAGTATATGGAGCTATGTGGGGCTCATGTTATATATCCAGGCTGTGTGGTTTATAATATATATAGGGGACTGTGTGGGTTCATACTATTTATAGGAGGCTATGTGAGGGCTCATACTGTATATAGGGGGTAATGTGGGGGTTCATACTATTTATAGGAGGCTATGTGGGGGCTCATACTGTATATAGGAGGCTATGTGGGGGCTCATACTGTATATAGGAGGCTATGTGGGGGCTCATACTGTATATAGGAGGCTATGTGAGGGCTCATACTGTATATAGGTGGCAATGTGGGGGCTCATACTGTATATAGGAGGCAATGTGGGGGCTCATACTGTATATAGGAGGCAATGTGGGGGCTCATACTGTATATAGGAGGCTATGTGAGTACTCATACTGTATATAGGAGGCTATGTGGGGGCTCATGCTGTATATAGGGGGCTATATGGAGGCTCATGCTGTATATAGGAGGCTATGTGAGGGCTCATGCTGTATATAGGGGGCTATGTGGAGGCTCATGCTGTATATAGGGGGCTATGTGGGGGCTCATACTGTATATAGGAGGCTATGTGGGGCTCATACTGTATATAGGAGGCTATGTGGGGCTCATACTGTATATAGGAGGCTATGTGAGGGCTCATACTGTATATAGGAGGCTATGTGGGGCTTATACTGTATATAGGAGGCAATGTGGGGGCTCATACTGTATATAGGAGGCTATGTGGGGCTTATACTGTATATAGGCAGCAATGTGGGGGCTCATACTGTATATAGGAGGCTATGAGGGGGCGGCTCATACTGTATATAGGGGGCTATGTGGGGCTTATACTGTATATAGGCAGCAATGTGGGGGCTCACACTGTATATAGGATGCTATGTGAGGGCTCATACTGTATATAGAGGCCTATGTGGGGGCTCATACTGTATATAAGAGACTATGTAGGGTCTCATTCTGTATACAGTATATGGATCTATGTGGGGCTCATGTTATATATACAGGCTGTGTGGTTTATAATATATATAGGGGACTGTGTGGGTTCATACTATTTATAGGAGGCTATGTGAGGGCTCATACTGTATATAGGGGGTAATGTGGGGGTTCATACTATTTATAGGAGGCTATGTGATGGCTCATACTGTATATAGGAGGCAATGTGGGGGCTCATACTGTATATAGGAGGCTATGTGGGGGCTCATGCTGTATTTAAGAAGCTACGGTATGTGGGCTCATATATTGTACATAGATGGGCTGTGTGGGGGGCTCATACTGTATAGAGGGGGCTATTTGGGGCATATAGAAGGGTATGTGAGGTCTCATTATGTACATAGGCTATGTGAGAGCTCATACTGTATGTAGGGGGGCTAAATGAGGGCTCACAGTGTACATAGATGGGCTATATGGGGTCTCATACTGTATGTAGGGGCCAAGTGGGTGGCCACAGACATTCTTGTCTTTCCACTCAAAACAGAGCATGTGATGTCCTGATGCCACCAGTGAGAGGCGCTCTTCAGCTGTTATTTGTAAAGACACAAAGGGTGTTATTGTTTATGCAATTCCATTATATACAGCATGGTATCTCAGCTTAGGGTTGTGTTTTCCAGCAAAACGCTAGGAGAATTCAGTAGGAAAAAACATAATTCCGATTGCAGCTCTAGATGTTGTAGCGCCTCTGAGACCCTCAGGGCACTACAGGGAAGTGCATCCTCTTAGGGATGCAGGACCTGCCCCCTGGGACCTGTAACACCAGTGCTGATTCCATCTAAACACACCTAAAATCCTAGTTCTCCTCTCCACACTGGGCATAGAGGGTTAACCACATGAGGGGATGGTCACTATGGGAACGAGTCCCTGGGTATAGCCAGCCTGGTGGGAGGGGTCAGTCAATAGTTGGTTAGAGTTGAAAGCACACAGGAGAGGTGTGCGGACGTGCCTGAGCTGGGTCCGTGTAACGGTGACCCCGGGGCACAGGAGAGAGGTCGCCAGGACGGGTACCGGAGATAGCTCTGGGACCGGAGCACAAACGGGGCACAGGGCCCTAGGTCAAGCGCAAGTTTCACACTGTTTGGCAAATACCTGCCCGGTGAGGACACCTTCACGGACTTCATAGAACCAAATAATCTGGGGGCATCAGCAGTAAACTAGGATTGGGGTTCGGACACTTACCTCCCCGCAGGCTCCGCACTGCCCGCCATATGGGGAAGGAAACTATACTCCAATAGGGACAATCGGGGTTCCCAAACGCTCCACGGTGCGGGACCCAACCAACAGAGAGTGCCGGGGACAGAGCAACCTGGGTCACCACATTGGCACTGATACTCCTGGGACCGGAATCAGCAACCCCTGGGTCCAAGTGAGTAGAGACTGTTAAAGACAACCTGGTGTGATCTCCGTTATTACCCCCGTGACATCTCCCAGGCCCGGCTCTACCTGCGGAGAGCCTACCATCACAGCTGCAATCACCACCAGCCCTGGAAGTACCCACATTCAGCAGCGGCGGTTCTCTATCCCTAACTGCAACCCGCAGGTGGCGTCACATGACAAAAACTCTGATCTCCCCTGTAAATATCCCCATTGCCAAAAGGGGCCCAGAGCACGGGACCGGGCAACGGCCACCAAAGTGACATTCCCATTATTGCACTGCCTGGGACCGAGTAAGCCCTTCCCTGGGTGCTCCAATTTGACCAGGGCCGGCGTTAGGGGCAGACAGACTGGACAGTCCATGGCACCTCAAACTCACTTCAGTAGGTTGGTGGCATAAAAAGCATAAAATCAGTTGTAGGTAAATATTATAACATTTTAAAATGCACCAAATTCAGTTTCAGGTCTTACTTTGCACAATGGAGCGGTGTCAGTTTGGTGTCAGTTTGGTGTCAGTTTGGTGTCAGTTTTCCCTGCGGTTGAGTTGATGGTATTTGCACCAAATTCCTCCTTCTGTCTGATAATTTGGGGCATCATTACATGTAACGCTTCTGTCTCCAGCTGATCGCCCCTATTATGCTCTCCTCCACTTTTCGACTTATTGAGAAACTTATTAAAAAGTTACAATTGATACTTGTGTCTTAATCCGTGTTTTCACCGGTGGCCGCGCCCAGACTGCACCCCAAAGGGTTAATAGCAGTTTAAAATATTTGTCACAAACTTCAAAACAAAAGCGTGCAACAAAATCTGCAACATTTCGATGTTGTTTGCCCTTTGTAGGATTTTAGCACAGAATTATTCTTTATCATCGTCCTTTACAATTAATGCAGTAAAGTCTTAAGTAAAGTAGAAATATCTGAGACCTCGGCCGACTCCAAGAAAAACTTCCCCAGGAATTCGGAGCCTTGTTATAGACTGATGGGGCGCAGCGGTCCGGATCAATGCACATAAATCAGCGGCGCCTCTGACAACGACCTGCGTGGATATTGGCTGCAGATCTATAGAAAGACATCAAGTGAGGAAAGTAGAGATTACTCTAAGACATGAAAGGAGAATGTCAGGATATAAAATATCACATATCCCCAGAATCCAGTCTCCTCTCCGTGCAGCTCCTATCAATATCGGTGCGGAGGAGACACATTGTATCTTCTCTGCAGATCGGATTATTCTATATCTTATCTCTGGGACAGGAGAAACATCTCAGCAGTCCGGATCCAATCCGCCTGAGAAATCACTGACTCTTCTAAGGCTCTGACGGGATTACACGTTTTCTGTCATTTCTTATAAAGTTACAATGTTTTCTTTTTGTTTTTTTGCTAAAATATTTGATAATGTTCCAGTGTCTATTTCTGTAATTTGGAGCCCAATTCCTCCATCCTATACATATTAACTGTCAGGGCCAGGCGGTCGGGCAGACCCAGGAGGTGGATCCACTGGGCCGAACTCTAAGATGGTGGTAGGAGTCCGGTAGCTGAAGCACTATGGATAGGAGAACAGTCCGTGCACGTGAAGGTAACGGAGAAGTCCCTGGGACCACGGAGTCACAGATGGTAGTCCGGGTGACGTAGCTCAGGTTCGGAAGCCGAGATGATGTCAGGCAGGGTCCGGAACCTTGTGGAGCGAGATGACAGGTCACCGCAGGGATCCGAGATGGTACGGACTGTCAGATGGCAGACGGACAGCGTGCGGGGTTCGGGATTCAGCAGAACCGGATGGCGAGGCAGGATCAGCTCTAGAAGAGAGATACGTGAGTATGGCACGAAGACACAAGGAGACCTGACTCCTAGCTTGGAAAACACGAAGATCAGGCCCCGCCCCCTTGGACAATAAACCCCTTTATACCCTGTACCTGATTAGCCTCATTTCCTGTTAATGGACGCTGGCCCTTTAAGAAAGGGTCAGTGACCGCGCTCGCGCCCTAATGCGCATGCGCGCCGCCCGGGTGCCAGAAGCCAAGGAAGGAGGCTGAGAGGAGGACGCAGGGGAGCCGGCCAGGTCCTGGGAAGCCGTCGGGCGCCGGGATCGGGGACCAGGGGGCCTAGGAAGGACGGACACCGGAGGCTGGAGAGCGGGGAGCGTGGCAGGTGAGCCGGGGAGCGGGGGTGAGGACCCGGGAAGGGGAGCCGAGGACCTGGGGAGCGTGACATTATCTAATATATAAAGGTGTGTGTGTGTGTGTGTGTGTGTGTCCGGGATTGGCATCTGCACCGTCGCAGCTACAGCCACAATATTTTGCACACTCACACGTCTGGACCCCGAGAGTGTCATAGGCTATGTTTTGAGGGGAAATTTTAACCCTGCGATTTACAGTTCTTCACCAAAAAACCTGCCTCCATTAAATCGAATGGAGCTGGGAGCCACAGTGCAGCCAGAACTTCAGAAGAATGCGCAGCCATGCCCTTATATGGAATGTTGGCGTGTCACAATGCAGCCAGGGAAAGAGACAGACACAGACAGGGAAAGAGGCAGACACAGACAGGGTAAGAAACAGCCATAGACAGGGTAAGAGACAGACACAAAGAGACAGACAAAGAGACAGACTGACAGGGAAAGAGACAGACACAGACAAAGAGACAGACACAGACAAAGAGACAGACACAGACAGGGTAAGAAACAGCCATAGACCGAGTAAGAGACAGACACAAAGAGACAGACAAAGAGACAGACTGACAGGGAAAGAGACAGACATAGACAAAGAGACAGACACAGGGAAACAGACAGGGAAAGAAAGTGAAAGAGACAGACAGGGTAAGAGACAGACAAAGACAGGTAAAGAGACAGACACAGGGAAAGAGACAGAGGGAAAGAGACAGACAGGGAAAGAGTTGGAAAGAGACAGACAGGGAAAGAGTTGGAAAGAGACAGACAGGGAAAGAGAGGGAAAGAGACAGACAGGGAAAGTGACAGAGAGACAGGGAAAGAGATTGAGACAAACTGAGAAAGAGACAGAGACAGTCAGAGACAGACAGGGAAAGAGACAGACAAAGAGAGAGAGAAACAGAAAGATATATACAGAGAGGGAGACCGACAGAGAATGGGAGAGAAACAGAGAGACAGTTACTATCCCGGGCATTAACACATTCTATTTATACATTCTATCCCGGGAATGTTAAAATATTCTATTTTGTTAGCAACAGTTATTAACCCGGGCGAAGCCGGGTAGTACAGCTAGTATCTTGATATTAAATCTTAAATCTTGTCTGTCTGTTGCTGCCACTAGATGGCGATCACTATCTGGTTCCTATTCTGGACAATAGAAGCCACTGACAGCAACTCACAGATCGCCACCTAGTGGTGGCCACAAGCAGTGCTGCCATAAGGAGAACGGCTTCTGTTTCTGTAGCTTTATATCACATAAATTAAAGGGACCCTCATGATCCTGAGAATGAAGGGGCTGCAGAATTGGTTTTGTCCCCTTCATGTTTTTTTTTCCTGTTGACACTTCCACACACTTGCTTGCAGAGATATATTGGAGCGGGGGATGGGAATACCGCAGTGCTATATGGGTCCTAACAATGGACCCCAGCTGATAACAAAGTGATCTCTAAGGGATCTAATAGATTTTTCTGTTATTTTAAGGAGCAATCCTGGTCACAATATTAATACAATGTTGTAGTCAATAAAGAAAACCAATAATCAGCAGAAGTTGCTTGTATCGCATAACCTCACATCTAAGTTTTTGGACGTTACTTGACGACCTCTTCTTAATAGCTCTAGTCTGGTGCAGAAAATAAAAAAGGCCCAACTACCTCCTGAACGGGGGCAGCTTCAACAAAATGTAAGTAAGTCAGGTGAGAGTGTTACATCATGTGACCACTGCAGCCAAACACTGACTGGTTGCAGTCTTCTCTATTTTGTCAGTGCAGACTTCCGCTCTGACAGTAAACTAAAGTTTTATGATCTGGTCACCGTGGATGATCACAAAAATGCCATCAGCAGAAAAAACACAAGAGTAGTTGGAACCTAAGCTGACCGCAATCCCCTATCGGACAAAACTAGAAGTAGCCGTGAAGAATTCCTAAACACACGTAGACACCTCGTCACAGCCAGAGAAACTTACTACACCTCCCAGATAGAAATGAGGAAACCTATCTTGCCTCAGAGTAGTCCCCAAAGGAATAGTAAGTCCCCAACATATAAAGCCAACGGTGATGTAAGAAAACACAATACACAGATAGGAAATATGGATTAGCAAAGGTGAGGCCCGATCTCCTAGATCAGGGGTGGGGAACCTTTTTACTGCCGGGGGCCATTTGGAAAATTCTACCAACCTTCGGGGGCCGCACAAAATTATCAACTTGAAAATGACCCGGCTATAATTAGTCAAACAATTAACTCTCCCCTATACCCCTACTGTGGCGGCCGTAGATGATTCTCTTTGGTGCGCTGTGATGTTTGCTTCTCACAACTGCTTTTCCAGGTTTGTCTTTGTTTGAAGCGCAGATTGGTAAATCATATATATCACACAGGAGACACTGTACATACACACACCGCTCTGACACACTGTCCGTATACTGCACACAGCCTTGACACAGTTGTCCTATTTTACACCACCCACGATACACACTGGCCATATATAGTACACATGCACAGGAGATACTGTATACTGCACACAGCACTCACACGCCGTATACAGCACACACACAAGCCATACACAGCACTCACACGCCGTATACAGCACACACACAAGCCATACACAGCACTCACACGCCGTATACAGCACACACACAAGCCATACACAGCACTCACACGCCGTATACAGCACACACACAAGCCATACACAGCACTCACACGCCGTATACAGCACACACACAAGCCATACACAGCACTCACACGCCGTATACAGCACACACACAAGCCATACACAGCACTCAACAAGCCATACACAGCACTCAACATGCCGTATACACAGTACATAAGGAGAAGAAAAAAAGCTCTGCAGGTAAACATGTGCACACCAGGAATTAGATATACCAATAAACCTTACAATATGAAACTTTATTAAGTGCCAAACACAACAAACAGCGCGCGCACACACACACGCCGTATACACAGCACACACACGCCGTATACACAGCACACACATGCCGTATACACAGCACACACACACCGTATACACAGCAGACACACACCGTATAAACAGCGCGCACACACAGCACACATGCCGCACACACAGCACACATGCCGCACACACAGCACACACGCCGTATACACAGCGCACACGCCGTATACACAGCACATACACAGCACACACGCCGTATACACAGCACATACACAGCACACACGCCGTATACACAGCACACGCACATGTATACACAACAGACGCTGGACACTGAAGTCACAAATACATTTGATATATGGTGGTATATATTAGATATAAACACACTTAGCGCAGATATAAGTACCTGCTGCTTAGGTGCCCTGTAAGAGCAGGTGCAGCACAAGTGATGGATGCAGCAGCTCAGCTCAAGGGCTGGCTTCATTCTCGTTTTCTCTCCAAGAAAAGACCTCCTAGACCTGAGCAGCCGAGCACAGAACGGGAGGGTGAGAGGCAGCACGCTCAGCACTATGCAGCCTTCTATGTCCCGTACAGGCCCCTCCCCCATCACTCTGATTCTAGCTGTAATCTCACAGGGAGCATGTAGGAGCCAGAGGGAGGAAGTCCCACCCCCAGTGCTGTCTCCCAGCAATAGACAAGATGAGCGGCTGCCCGAGCACCGCAGCCACTGGGAATCTGCTCCAGTGCCCCGGGGGCCACAGAAAAGGTCATCGCGGGCCGCATACGGCCCGCGGGCCGGAGGTTGCCCACCCCTGTCCTAGATAGAACAGGACAGGACAGATAACTGATTGCGGTCAGGGCAAAACCCTGCAGAAAAATACCAATCTCCTGATAAGAAAAATACTGAGACCACACGGACTCTTCCCCACTATATCAGGTACTCTTCTAACTAATGGGAGAAATAAAATACCAAAAAAACCCACAAGAAATACAAAAGTGCAAATAATCAAATAGAACAGGGAGAATCTCCCTTATCTTGCAGTGGGGCCTGCAGAGGGGGGACCCCATACTCATCAAAACAGAAAGACAATTCCTCTCCTGCAAGAAAACAGACTTTAATCAAAAGAAAAAGAAAAACAAACACCCTTAGGTGTGAATCAGTTAATAAAGCAAATAACTTGCAACTTATCTGGAATGGGACAGGCACAGGATAAATGGAAGGACAAACTCCAAGCCAATTCAGAGATAGAGAAACAACATTTATAACCGGCCCCAGCCAGCAGACACTGCTCCTCTATATAACCCAGGCTGATCTGCAATTGGGCTTTCAATTAACTCCCACACCTGTTGAGTCACAGTCAGCTTCACCCCCAGTCCTGACTACCAGAGGGTGCTCCAAACCATCACCCCCTCAGATGACATTCACAACACTAAAGATTGCAGACTGCTGGCAGATGGCAGGAGAGGTGCTCGTTTAGAGGGTAAATATGCACATTTTTTATATTTTCTGCACCAGACAATTGAATCTGTCAGCAGTTTTTTGCTTCCTTATCTGAAAGTAGCATAATATAGGCAAGGAGATTCTGAATCCAGCGATGTATCACTTAGATTACTGGTTGCAGCCGTTCTGACACACTCAGAGTATTTAAATTTAGGAATGCAGCAGAGCTGAGAGAGCTGTCCCTGCCCACACCAGGCTCAATGTACATTGTCTACAAACAGTGAGCTGCTAATCACAGCAGGAGGCTGCCTGACTAGTGCCCACAGTTTGCTGGTCAAACCAATAATAAACTACTGGAGCTTAAACAAAGATTCCAGGTAAATAACAACACACTTTGTGATAAGAGACACATGGACGAATTCTTTGTGTTAACCCCTACAGCATGTTGTCTTTCGTTTACATAACAAACACCTGCTGACAAATTTCCTTTAAAGTGATGTCCCGAGCTATTCAGACTACAATGTAATTAGCACAGAGTACAGATTATAGAGGGTGAAGGTGGGAAGAGAGAATCAGCAGAGGAGGTGGCCGCTCATCATCTTAATAACCCATTATGCTGTATTACATTGTATCACTCGGCTCTCGCTGCCACTCTTCCCTCCGCAGAGAATTGTTCATCTTCATTACTGAGAACATCGCGCTAAATTGTGGCTGTAAAGAGATAAGTAAAATAACGGAAAGGAAAGGACGATGTGAGCGATTAACCGTATGAGGATAAAGTGTTATCATAGAAGATACAGAGGATAAAGTGCTGATCCGGGGAATCTCCGCCCGGGGAAAACATTTTTGCAAATCTAAATACATGGAACATTATTTGTTGAATATTAATTATTTTTCATTGTATTTAGATTCCTGTTTTTCTGATGCACAGCTCCAAATCCACGGCACAGCCATGGAGTTATTCACTGACTTGTGAAAGTATTCACCCCCCTGGCTTTTTACCTATTTTGTTACATTACAACCTGTGTTTAAATATTTTTGTAACCCGATTTGTGTTTGATACATCAGCACTAAATAGTCTAAGTTGGGGAAGTGAAATGAGAAAAATATAGGCAAAATTAAATTTATGGGATAAAATAAATAAAAATTGCCTTGTGCATATGTATTCACCACTTTTGCTGTGAAGCCCCTAAACATTTCTGGTACAAGCGATTACCTTCATAAGGCAGGAGTCACATTTGTGTGTGACAGCACCATGAAGACCAAGGAGATCTCCAAACAGCCCCATGAAGCCCAAGGAGATCTCCAAACAGCCCCATGAAGCCCAAGGAGATCTCCAAACAGCACCATGAAGACCAAGGAGATCTCCAAACAGCACCATGAAGACCAAGGAGATCTCCAAACAGCAGCATGAAGACCAAGGAGATCTCCAAACAGCCCCATGAAGACCAAGGAGATCTCCAAACAGCCCCATGAAGCCCAAGGAGATCTCCAAACAGCACCATGAAGACCAAGGAGATCTCCAAACAGCACCATGAAGACCAAGGAGATCTCCAAACAGCACCATGAAGACCAAGGAGATCTCCAAACAGCAGCATGAAGACCAAGGAGATCTCCAAACAGCCCCATGAAGACCAAGGAGATCTCCAAACAGCCCCATGAAGCCCAAGGAGATCTCCAAACAGCACCATGAAGACCAAGGAGATCTCCAAACAGCACCATGAAGACCAAGGAGATCTCCAAACAGCACCATGAAGACCAAGGAGATCTCCAAACAGCACCATGAAGACCAAGGAGATCTCCAAACAGCACCATGAAGACCAAGGAGATCTCCAAACAGCACCATGAAGACCAAGGAGATCTCCAAACAGCACCATGAAGACCAAGGAGATCTCCAAACAGCACCATGAAGACCAAGGAGATCTCCAAACAGCACCATGAAGACCAAGGAGATCTCCAAACAGCACCATGAAGACCAAGGGGATCTCCAAAGAGCACCATGCATACAGACAGACACACAGCTCTGCTGCATACATACAGACACACACAGCTCTGCTGCATGCATACATACAGACACACACTGCTCTGCTACATGCATACAGACACACACAGCTCTGCTGCATGCATACATACAGACACACACAGCTCTGCTGCATGCATACATACAGACACACACAGCTCTGCTGCATACATTCATACAGACACACACTGCTCTGCTACATGCATACAGACACACACAGCTCTGCTGCATGCATACATACAGACACACACAGCTCTGCTGCATGCATACATACAGACACACACAGCTTTGCTACATGCATACATACAGACACACACAGTTCTGCTGCATGCATACATGCAGACAGACACACACTGCTCTGCTGCATGCATACAGACACACACTGCTCTGCTGCATACATACAGACACACACTGCTCTTCTGCATACAGACACACATAGCTCTGCTGCATACGTACAGACACACACAACTCTGCTGCATACAGACAGACACACATAGCTCTGCTGCATACATACAGACAGACACGCAGCTCTGGGAGGCTCACACATGCTGCTCTTGGGGGCCCACACACACTGCTCTGGGGGGCCCACACACGCGGCTCTGGGGGGCCCACACACGCAGCTTTGGGGGGGCCCACATATGTGGATCTGGGGGCCCACACATGCGGATCTGGAGGGCCCACACATGCAGCTCTGGGGGGCCCACACATGTGGCTCTGGGGGGCCCACACATGCGGCTCTGGGGGGCCCACACATGCGGCTCTGGGGGGCCCACACATGCGGCTCTGGGGGGCCCACGCACACGGCTCTGGGGGGCTCACACATGCAGCTCTGCAGGGCCCACACATGCAGCTCTGCGGGGCCCAAACACATAGCTCCGGGGGCAAGTGCATACGGCACTGGGGGGGAGGGGCTGAAAGGGCATATATCTCGGGGGAAAGAAGCCCATACAGCTCACCGGGGCCCATAAATCGGGGGGCAGGGAGGGCACATACCGCTGAGGTCACGGTGGAGAGGGGGCCCACACAGCGCCGGACAGAAGCGCTGTGCTGGGGGTCGCTGGCTGGCACTGCGTCTCTTTCATCTGTGGGACTGAGCATAACGCCGCGCGGTAGCTCCGCCCACAGTTACAGTTCAAACCAAGAGGTCTGCACTCCTTAAAGGGACGGCGCCACAGATTCCTGCCGAGGACTGCGGTCCCAGGAACTCGGCCCGGGGGCAGCAGAACTGACTAAGGCGAGTGGGCCCTGGCCAAGGGGCAGCAGAACTGACGAGACCGAGTGGTCCTCCCAGCTCTCCAGGGCCCCGGCATTTGCCCGGGTGTGCCGGGTGCTGACACCGGCCCTGTGTACAGGTCTGGGAGCACTTGGGCACCAGTGACCATAATATGGTACATTTCAATGTAATATTCAATAGAACATTTGAAAGGGGAGATGCTAAAACCTGGAATTTTAGGAAAACTGATTTCAACAAATTAAGAGAAGAGCTTAATTGTGTAGATTGAGACAACGTTATGGTAACTGGGGATACCAAACATAAATGGGGTAAGTTTAAGGATATACTACTAGAGTCCTGTAAAAAACCTATACCCTCTGGTAATAAAATGTCCAGGAATAAAAAAAACCCACTATGGGTAAATAGTAAAGTATAATAAAACAAAAACAGAGGGCGTTCAAAATCTTGAAGTCTAACAATACAGAAATACAATTTTAGGAGTATCAGGATTTTAATAGGAAATGTAAAAAATAAATCAAGCTACAATTTAGCTACTGAAGCACAAATCGCCAAAGATATTAAAATAAAACCCCAAATTGTTTATAAATGCATCAATGCCAAAAGGAAATCGAAGGATAGTATCAGCCCCATAAAAGGTTATAGATATATAGATTTATAGGTTATAGTTATAGATAGATAATTATAGAGGACAAAGAAAAAGCTGAGATATTAAACAGGCACTTTTCATCCGTGTTCACTGCTGACTGTTCCAGGGATCATTCAATAAGTGAAAAATCAAAGTTTATCACCTGATATAACTAATTTAACACAAGAAGAAGTACGCCTGTGTCTGAGTAAATTATATATTGACAAATCGCCTGGGCCAGATGGCATTCATCCACGAATATTGAGGGAATTGAGCTCAGAAATAGACCGCTGTATCTTATCTTCTTAGACTCTCTTGTAACAGGGTTGGTGCCTCAGGATTGGAGGACTGCTGACGTGGTACCAATATTTAAGAAAGGTAAGAAGGCGGATCCAGGCAACTACCGTCCAGTAAGGATGATATCAGTAGTATGCAAAGTTTTAGGAGGCATTTTAAAGGATAACATGCAAAAATATATTGCAGAAAATGATATAATAACTGACATACAGCATGGATTCATGAAAGATAAGTCGTGTCTGACCAACCTGTGGGGTTCTATGAGGGGGTAAGTGCAAACCTGGATATTGGTAATGCAGCTGATGTGATTTATTTGGACTTTGAAAAGGCATTTGATACTGTATCACATAATAGCCTTATACTAAAGCTCCAGAAGCAAGGACTAGGGGAAACTATATGCAACTGGGTAAGGAATTGGCTAAAAGATAGGAAACAAAGAGTAGTCATAAATGGAACATTCTCTAAATGGGCCATAGTCAGCAGTGGGGACCGCAGGGATCTGTACTGGGAGCAGTGGGGGCTGCAGGGATCTGTACTGGGAGCAGTGGGGGCCGCAGGGATCTGTACTGGGAGCAGTGGGGGCCGCAGGGATCTGTACTGGGAGCAGTGGGGACCGCAGGGATCAGTACTGGGAGCAGTGGGGGCCACAGGGATCTATGCTAGGAGCTGTGGGGATCTCAATGATCTGTACTGGGAGCAGTGGGGACAGCAGGGATCTGTACTGGGAGCAGTGGGGACCGCAGGGATCTGTACTGGGAGCAGTGGGGGCTGCAGGGATCTGTACTGGGAGCAGTGGGGGCCGCAGGGATCTGTACTGGGAGCAGTGGGGGCCGCAGGGATCTGTACTGGGAGCAGTGGGGGCCGCAGGGATCTGTACTGGGAGCAGTGGGGACCGCAGGGATCAGTACTGGGAGCAGTGGGGGCCACAGGGATCTATGCTAGGAGCTGTGGGGATCTCAATGATCTGTACTGGGAGCAGTGGGGACAGCAGGGATCTGTACTGGGAGCAGTGGGGACAACAGTGATCTGTACTGGGAGCAGTGGGGACAACA